>NW_023416368.1:72985346-73287022 GCF_014108235.1 Myotis myotis
CTGTATAAATTTTAAGAATTGCTAAATGTTCTTAATCTGTTTTAGTCAAAGTGATGTGTACAAATAAAAATATTAGGGAAATACTAAATAATAAATAGTCTCTTGCTTCAATATTCTTCTCATCCAACTTTATTTCTCACAGAAACATACCATCAAATCTTTCAGCTTTTTAAAAAGCAATTTATTTTTTAAAAGCATATATACATATACATATATATATGTGTGTGTGTGTGTGTGTGTATGTATGTGTGTGTGTGTGTATATATATATATATATATATATTAGAGGCCTGATGCATGAAATTCATGCAAGAGTAGGCCTTCCTTCCCCTGGCTGCCAGCACTGGCTTTCCTCTGGCAACCGGGACCCGGGCTTCCCTCTGGCTGCTGACAGGCACCGGGGACCCAGGATTCCCTCACAGCCCTGGTTTCGTCTGGAAGGATGGAAGGACACCCAGAAGGACATCTGGTCTAATTAGCATATTAAGCTTATATATATATATATATATATATATATATATATATATATAGAGAGAGAGAGAGAGAGAGAGAGAGAGAGAGAGAGAGAGAGAGAAACTACCTGTTACTCTATTAGGGATTTAGATGTTATATAGCTCTTCATGTTAGTGGTCTGCTATCCATAGCACATTGATAAAGTTCAAAAACAAAATGTTGAATGAAAAAACGCAGATACAGACTAGTACATTTTAGCTGATTCCATTTGTACAAAGTTCAAAGACAAATAGAATTAACTTTTTACATATGCCTCAGCTTCATGCTTGCTAACACTTGGGGAGAATCTGAATCAAGACCCATAACCTTCCACCATCCTGTGCCCTGGGATTTTGTTTTTCTAGGATATGGATAAAACTAAAGGCACAATAGTATAAAGAGGGATGTTGCTACCTAGTTATATAACTATGGCATTCCTTTATCTCAGAACAAAAAAGCAAGAAGTTACCACTGAGACTCAACATTTATCATGATTACAAACAATAACAATAATAATAATATAACCTATAATAATAAAAGCATAATATGCAAATCAACCAAATGACTGAACAGCAGAACAACCATCTGGATGACCTTCAGGACAACCACACTATGACATGCACTGGTGCCAGGCCAGCCAAGGCGAGTGTGATGTGATTGGTCAGGGGGCCCACCATTGCCCCATGATCACCTCTGTCCAGGCCACCCTCTGCAGGGTGATCTATCGGAGGCTCCAGGGAACCAGGGGTGTGTGGCAGCAGATGTGGGCAGTGCAAGGCCTAGGCGGGGGCGGGTAGCGGGGTGGAGCTGTGAGGTAGCTGGGACATCGAAGGCTTACCCTTGCATGGATTTCGTGCACCGGGCCTCTGGTCCTATATAATAAAGGGTTAATATGCAAATCAACAGAAAGGTGGAAAGACAGTGTGCTCCCACAGGGGGAGGGCCGCTCAATCAGAAGCCCTGAGCCAGGCTCACGGTTGGTGAGCACAGAAGCAGTGGCGGGAGCTTCTCCCGCCTCTGTGGCAGCACTAAGGGTGTCAGACTGGGGGGCGCAGAAGGTCTGAGGGACACTCCCCCCACCACCCCAGTGCACCGGGCTTCTAGTGATAATGATAAGAAACAATGTAATATGTCATTGTTCATGTTATGTGGCCCTGATGATTTTTTAGTTGAAGACAGATTCCTAGTTTCCTGTCGTCTCTTCCTAAAACTCCCACAGGCTTTATTATTTTTTAACCTAGAGACATCCCTTAGCTTTGTATCCTCTCCATGGCTCTTTCCTGATCATCTATAAATTTGAGTACAAATCTTTTGGATCTGCCTTTTCATGAAGTGGAAGGAATGCTTTTGAGTCTGACAAACTAGGTTCCCCCCTTACTAGCTATGTGACCTCAAGTAAGTTACTCCCAGAACCTCCGTGAACTCTGATTTTAAAGATTATATTGATGTTTAGAGCACAGAGTTATTGTTCGATTATATGGAATACAAGGCACTTTATCACTTTGCTTTGAGTACAACAGACTTTCTAAAAATGCTAGTTCCTGCTCTTCATCCTTATCCTTTCCTGTCCTTCCACTCAGGCTTAGCAGGTCATTATTAAGTTGGTTGATCAAAGGCCCAAAAATGTGTCAATTATGTGATCATAACAACATCATCATGTACATAACAGCTTAAACATTCATTTTCTACAGAAATAGTTTCAAGTGATAACCTTGGAATATCTTTATTGAATCCCATGCATGAAACAAGCAAACTCAACTGAATAAAATGATAGATGTTGTAGAAAGATAGATCACCTGGAAGATTAGGGGAAGTGGGTATCAGGTGGGTGAGAGGGGAGATAAGCAACTAAACCCTGAAGAGGGTAGTCTCTACGGGTAAATATTCCTTTCAATTCTTCTTGTGAATCTTTCTAATACAGTATGGAACAAGCTCCCTGAACTATAGTCTCATATTCCCCAAACATTCTTCTTTTGCAGATGACAGAAATATTGAAAAAGTTATTGAAACGCTTATTTGTTGAATAGGTCAAATAAATGGATACAATAATGATTAGTACAATGTATAAAGAATATGAATTTTAAGACAAGAAAAAAATCAGCCTAAATCCATGATCCATCACTTACTACTTATGTGCTGTTGGAAAATTTAATTTAGTTACATTGCCTAAGGCTCAGTTTCTTAATGTGCAAAATGGAGATAAATGTAGTGGAAGATAATGTACCTATTTTTTAGAACTGTGGTGAGCATTAAGATGATGTTTATAAGGTCTTTAGCACATTGCTTAATAATGTTTATTACTAACTAGAGGCCCGGTGCATGAAATTCATTCACTGGGCAGAGGGAGGGGTCCCTCAGCCTGGCCTGCACCCTCTTGCAGTCCGGGAGCCCTTGGGGGATGTCTGCCTGCCAGGCCCAGGGGATCGGGCCTAAGCTGGCAGGCAGACATCCCTCTTATAGTCCAGGGCTCTCACAGTCTGGGACCCCTCGCTCCTTACTGCCAGCAGAGGCAGGAGAGGCTCCTGCCACCACCGCTGCACTCGCCAGCTATGACCCCGGCTTCTGATTGAGCAGCGCTCCCCCTGTGGGAGCGCACTGACCACTAGGGGGCAGCTCCTGCATTAAGTGTCTGCCCCCTGGAGGTCAGTGTGCATCAGACTGACCGGTCATTCTGCTGTTCGGTCGATTTGCATATTACACTTTTATTATATAGGATACTACCTGTAACACCACTACTGTTATTTCCACCATTTCAGTGTGTGCCTTATCCATTTCATGTCTCAAAGGCAAATACAGAGCCATTCTTCTTCTATGAGTGGATCAGAGGCCCCTGGTTTGAATAACAAAATGACACTGGCAACCCTTCAGAGACACATACTGCCTCACCGTGCTGCTCTCAAGAGTCCTGGTTTGCTGACAGTTTCCAGTGTGAGAGTTCTTGGTGTCACAGCCTCCCTCCTTCTCAACCTTCAGGGGTTACATGATCACCTCCTTCTTCTCTACAGAATTGGAAGAAAACTTTATGGTTCTTTTATAGGCAGAGTTTGTGCCCCTGGCATAATAATTTTCACTGCACTTAAATAATCTATGTACCCTTCAAACTACAGGTGAAAATAAGAAACACTGGCATTTCTATGGAGTCATCCAATGCAACATTTCCCTGGGCTATTTGAGTCAAATGTGTCCGGTTCATTTTGTGTAAACAGGATGTATTTGTTTCAGTGACCTAACATTTTTATGGCTGAGCCTCATCATCCATCATATTTATATAGCTATAAGTTCAATAAAAACTGTGACATTGTAAACAGATATTTCTGAAAGCAGAGAACAACATTTTCTCAAAATGTATTGTCTCCCTTGATGACATTTTTGGTTGTTTTTAACCAACAAATATTTCTGGAACAAACTTTGTCTGATATTTTATAGGATAAGCTTCTTTCCCCTCTTTTTGTAATTTCTGTTATTTGAAATGTTTTGTTGTTGGTAACAGTGCTTATGTAACCAGTTTATAAGATCAGCAGAATTAAAATAGGCACAAACATAAAACAGGGTTCCTTCTTCCTAAATGCTTCTTTTGACTAATCCGTCAAATTGTTCTATTCTATCCTTGGATGAAGATTCCAGCTTTTCCACAACTCGCAGGAATGAATGTTGCATTTTTCAGCTAGTAGAAAGTGCAACCCAGCCCAATGTATTATCATCAATCTTTCATCAGATTTAAATCTCTTTCCCCAGCTCAGTCCTGCTGCAAAAAATCCTGCCGTAGGAAGAGGGATACTGTTGGTTTTAGCACTATTTCCCTACCCTTTTCTTTTACTTCTTCCCCCCATCCACCGATCTCTGACTCTCCAAGGGCTGCGTGAGAGAATGAGGATTGGATTGTGGAGGAGTGTTAAGGACACAAAAATTCTTATGTAAGTGGAGCAGTTATAATGGAGCCCTCTGTTGAGGCAGAATCCAAATGCTGGTTATTTCTCTCATAAGCCATCTTGTGGATTCTCTGAAATTCCCCTATTGGGGAATCCCATGAGCAGTTTCCTGAGGTGGGCAATATTTATCTCAGCTGGCCTGTTTTAGCACTGGCCTCAGTCCTGGCTTCTGGCAGCCACCCTCTATTTATTGGGTCACTTAATTCTAGCCAATGCTTTTGGATACCTCCTTTTCAGGGTGACACAAGTTCATACCTTTCCATTCAGCCCTCATCCGGCCTATGAAAAACATAACCCATAGCTCTGAAAGAGCGTGTTCAAAGCATCGCCTCTTTATTCTTTGCAACAGGTTGCTCTAGTGAACTTGCCTCTAGTCTCCTCAAACATGCATCAGGCACCAGACCCTGCATTCCTCAGTTTCCCAAGGTCACCAGGTCATCCCCAATTCACCCTTCTCACTTGGCATGGGGGTTTAAGGCTAGGGGTGGGAAGACAGCATCTATGTGTTCTCATACTGAAAACTGTTTCTCTGAAGAAATCCATGCTCTGCTGTATCTCACTTTTCAAGCTTCTTTTTTATATAGTTGAGCTAACAATGACTTTTAAGGATCATGAAACTTTTTTTAAACATCCTACCATTCCTTAGATGGTATGGATCCTTGAAATCCTTTATTCTCTTTGTGGCGGCTCAGTTGAGAGTAAGAGAACAAAAATATACTGTACATACATAGCAAAATTGATGCCATGCGTGGCAGAAAAGTCTTAAATTTCTGAGAAGTAAAACATTAATCATAATATATCTGAAGTTTCAAAGACAGAGAAGCATCGGTCAGACTGTCAAACTTCAGAAGGAAGGTAGGGGAAGGTGGGGGTAAGGGGGAGTGATCAACCAAAGGACTTGTATGCATGCATATAGGCTTAACCAATGGACACAGACAACAGGGGGTGAGGGCATGAGTGGGCGATGAGGGGATAAGGACACATATGTAATACCTTAATCAATAAAGACAAATTTTTTTTATAAAAGTATGTAATGGTATATCAATTGACTGAGCTATGCTGTTTTATCTTTATTTTTTTAATGTTTGAAGATCCTCCCTTTTTATTAATGTTACCATATTGATGTGGATATCTCATCATTTTCCTTTGTAATGGAATAAACAACAATAAGACAAGCCTTTTATACAAGCTGTAATTATCAATCAAAACACTCAGTATAAAAATGTCACTTCAAAAGTTATTTTAATAGCACTTACAGTAGATTTGATTATAAAAATAGTAAATGCAGATTGTAGAAAATTGAAAAATATAAAATACATGAAGAGATTGAAATCATCAAGAATTCGAAAAATCAAAGATACTTAAAAATTTGTTTGATGTATATTTTTCCAGTTTCTACTTTTACAATATGTGTTTTGTTTCTATTAATGTGGTCATATTGCATATGTGCAATTAATCCTACTTTTTAATTTAATACTATACATTAATATTAAAGAATAATGAAATAGAAATATATTTTAATGGCTAAAAAAATCTATCATATAGTTGTAACATCATATATTTTATCACATCTTTATTATTAAACATTTATGTAATTCCCAAGTTTTACTATAGTAAGCTCATCAAAAAATTTTCTTATACATAAATCATTGCATATAGTTTTTATTATCTGCTTAGAATATATACCTATACTGGCTAAATCAAAATCAAAGGGTTTGAACATTTTGAGCTTTTTAAATTTATGTTCTAGTTTCCACCAGCAATGGTGAGTACAAATAGTATCAAATTCTACTAGATTGCCTATTGATTAAAAAAATTATTAATCTATTGAGGTAAGATTGTCAATAAAACCATGTGTTTCAAGTGTACAACTCTATAACACATCATCTGTTTGTTGCATCATACACTCATCACCATACTGTTTCCAGAGTGGCTGCACCAATCTGGATTCCCACCAACAGTGCACAAGGGTTCCATTTTTGCCACACCCTTGCTAGCACTTGTTTGTTGATTTATTGATAATAACCATTCTGACAGGTATGAGGTGATATCTAACTTTGGTTTTAATTTGCTTTCTTCTGATTAGTGACATTGAGCATCATGCTACCTACTATCAAATTATACTACTGTAAGATCATAGTAATCAAAACAGCATGGTACTGACATAAAATCAGGCATCTAGATCAATGGCCAGAACAGAGAGCTTAGAAATAAACCCCTTTATGGTCAATTCATATTTGATAAAGGAGACGAGAACATATAATGGGGTGTAGATAGTCTACTCAATAAGTATTGTTGAGAAAATTGGACAGATACATGCCAAAAAAAAAAAAAAAAAGAAAGAAGGAAAGAAAGAAACTGGATTGCCTCCTTAAATCACACACAAGAATCAGCTCAAAATAGATGAAAGACTTAAATGTAAATCGGGAAACCATAAAAATCCTATTAGAAAATATAGTCAGTAAAATCTCAGACATTTCATATAGCAATATTTTTATCTGAAATATCTCCTTGAGCAATAGAAACAAAGGAAAAAATAAACAAGTATGAACACATCAAACTAAAAAGGTTTTGCACAGCAAAAAAAAAAACCAAAAAAACAAAAAAACAAAAAAACCAGCCTGGCTGGTGTGGCTCAGTGGTTGAACGTCCACTTATGTCTCAGGACTCAGGAGGTCATGGTTTGATTCCTGGCCAGGGCACATGCCCAGATTGCAGGCTCAGTCTTCAGTGTGGGGCATGCAGGAGGCAGCTGATCAATGATGCTCTCTCATCATTGATGTTTCTATCTCTCTCTCCCTCTCCCTTCGTCTCTGAAATCAATAAAAAAATATTTTTAAAAATGAAAAGACAACCTGCTGAATGGAGGAATATATTTTCCAATAATACATCTGGTAAGGGGCTAATTTCCAAAGTTTACAAAGAACTTACATGTTTTCAACACAAAGAAAACAAGCAACTCGATTAAAAAAAATGGACAAAGGGCCTGAATAAACACTTCTCCAAAGGGAACATACAGGTGTCCTATTGCTCTTTAAATTTCAATAATTTCACACATGAAGATGGTATTTTATTATTGGTGGTGTTTTTATTCCTCTCTCCGATAATCATGCTTTTTAAGTGGCTTCCATTTACAACACATAAAAGTCTGAGCCAGTTGGAATATTCAATCTGAAGCTTCCTTACTTGAAATGAAATAGTTACTGAGAATCTTTTCTAGTAGTATAAAAAAGTGTATTGACCATTATGGTGGGTAACTGTGTCTGGAAATCTGGGCCAAAACCATGTCAATTTGACTTATATTCCAGAACTCTGGCCTTGCCTTTTTATTTATTTTATGTGCAGGAGAGAACTAACCTACCTTCTAAATGCCATTCTGGCCGTATGCTGAGCCCTACTAAATCACTTCCATGTGGAATCAACCCTGTCCCTCCCATCAGCCTTTCTTTCCTGTGAGCATCAACCTACTGGCAGCCTTTACCCCAGTGGCTCAAGTTCTTCCTCAAAGCAGCAGCTGAATCCACTTTGCAGCTTTTCCAAAACTTGCAGAAAGAACCAGCTCATCACATCTCATGTCATCGATTTCAGCACCAGCCATCAGGAGGCCAGGCTGCAGAAGTTGGGGTGCCAGCCCAGGAATCTCTTCTCCAAGCTCACAGGCAGTGCCATTAGTCAGGCAGCAAGCTCCTGTTTTTGAGAAGTTTCACCTTCATGGAATATATACTCTAGGCTAAATTTTAATAATGCCAACCTATCTTCTTTATTTTCTAGCTTTTTCCTGCTACCACCATGGTACCTTCCAATTCTGTTTTTACTCTTCTGTTAACTAGTTAACAACTTCACATCTAAAAACTATGTATGTTAAAATTATTTTTTCTTTAAATAACTAGTGAGATTTCTCTCTCCAGACTAGACCCTGACTGATGCACCTAGAAAAAAGCAGTAGCAGAAAATATGAACATGTTCTCTTGAAAATAAAGGGCCAAATGTCTACATGAAAAAGAGCCAGGTAATTGATATTTACTAATGTGCAGAAACCTTTGAGTTAGATTTGGATTTTATGGTTTAAAACATGTAAAATACTATAGTATAACACATTTTTAAAGTTGAGAAGATGAAAATGGCAAGTGTAAAAATCAGGGTCGTGTTGTTTTTTTTTATGTGGTTTTCAATATATTTTATTGACTTCAGAGAGGAAAGGAGAGGGAGACAGAGATAGAAACATCAGTGATGAGAGAGAATCATTGATCTGCTGCCTCCTGCACACCCCACACTGAGGATCAAGCCCGCAACCTGACCGGGCCATGTGCCCCAACCAGGAATCCAACCATGACCTCCTGGTTCATAGGTCAATTCTCAACCACTGAGCCACAACGGCTGGGCAAAATCAGGGTTGTTGATGGTGCTGTGGACTGAATTGTGTCCTCTCCATCTTGATCTGTCGAACCCCTAACCCCCAATGCGATGGTATTAAAGGATGGGGTCTTTGGGAAGTAATTAGATGAGGTGATGAGGGTGAGATCCTCATGAAGAGACTAGTGCTTTGAAAGAAAAAACACCAGAGAATTTTCCTTCCCAGTGGCATGAAGACAGTGATAAGGCAGCTGTCTGTAAGCCAAGAAGAGAGCTCTCATCAGAGAACGGCCATGCTGACTCGCTGATGTTGGACTTAGCTTCCAGAACTGTGAGAGAACACATTTCTACGGCTTCAGCCACTCACTCTATGGTATTGTGTTACAGCAGCTTAGACAGACTGTTATTATGGGACAGAACAGTTTCCATTCCATTTGAAAGAAATTATTAAAATTTGATGGCATGTGAATGAAAACATTTTTGGGGAGAAAAACCAAAGGAGAGGAAATGTTCCCCATGCTCATTGGGCAAAGGAATTCTATGGTCGGGGATGTCAGAACCCCAAGTGATTCTTACAACGGAAAGTTATTAATTTAAAACAATGGTATTTCATTCACCTATAAAAATGATAGGTACCATTGGCCTTCTGATAAAGTTTTCCAGGACCCAGACCCAGTTGAATTTTCCCACACCCAGTCTCACTCTCTCATATGAACCACCTCAGTGACCAAGATGCTATAAGAACTTATTGAAGAACAAGTGGAAAAGAAACTGGCCAGGCTTTTGAAATCGTCATGGCAGCCTGATGTAGGAGGGCAGGATTACATGGAGCAGTGATGGGTAAATAAATACAAGAATAAAAAGGTCAGGCTTGACCACCAGTTGCTTATCTAAAGCAAGTAAGCAAAATCCATTCTACTTATTGAAAACTTTTGTGATTATTTCTCTTAAATGAAATTTTTAACTATTTTGTTTAAATCTGATCTACATAATAGTGAGTTGTGTTTTCCTATATTTCTTTGTTTATTTCTAGTAAAATAACACAAAATGATGCTTACAAGTGAGAGGGAAAATTACCTGCAATCCCAGAAAGTAACCTTTTTGTTTATTCCTTTCAGGTTGCTTTGATGAATGTATTTTTTTCCTAATTGTAATCTTAGTGAAAACAATTTTTTTCATTGTACTATTTTAAAAATTATTGCATAAACATTTTATGTAAATATTTTAATGACATAACATATAACATAACTGTGTATATTATACATATAGTATATGTAGTATATATTTGACAATAATTATATACTGTAATTCAAATGATTTTTTGTTAGAAAATAGTATTTTTCACTTTTTCCTGTTGGAAACAATACGTCTATGAATATCTTTGTTCACACACATTTTGGGTTTATCTTTTTTAATTGCTACCAAAGATAGCAAAGATTAAATGAATGGAGCCTATAGTGTGGAACTCATGAATCAGTAATGAAATTAGTCAACATAAATTAGCCAGAGTTGCTAATGTATTTTCATTAGCAGAATTGGTGCTTTCTTTATTTTATTTATTTATTTATTTATTTATTTATTTATTTATTCCTCACCCGAGAATATTTTTCCATTGATTTTTAGAGATAATGTAAGGGAGGGAGGGAGAGAGAGAGAGAGAGAGAGAGAGAGAGAGAGAAACATTGATGTAAGAGAGACACATCCCTTATGTGCCCTGACAGGGCCGGGTATTGAGCCTGCAACTGAGATATGTGCCCTTGACCGGAATTGAACCCAGGACTCATCAGTCCACGGTCGGATGTCTTATCTACTGAGCCAAACCAGCTAGGGCAGTTGGTACTTTCTTTCATTCGACCTTGGGGAAACTCTGGGAAAAGAGCAGGGGCCCTATGGGTGGTTCTACTGCCTGACTTCACTCTCTGTGTCTGGATCGTTTCATCTCTGCCTGGTTGGAGACCTCTGGAGGAATGTGGTAATTTACTGTTGTGGATAATAAAAACATGGCAGTGGGGGCTCTGAAGTCAGTGGATTTCATGGGTAGGATATCAGTGTGTTCATTGTATGAGCTCAGTGTGATTGGGAAAGGGAAATGTAAACTAACAGAAACCAAGAAATTCCAGTAAAGGTAGAGAGAGCTAGAGGTAAGAGAAACAAATTCTATGGAGGTTTTCCTCAGAGACTCTTAGAATGGTGTTAAAAGAAATATAAGGAAGGCAAGATTATTGGTTGCATTTTAGCATCTCCAACTGTATTCAGAGTATGGAAAAGAAGTGTATTTTGTGAAGTCTAAGAAAAATTAATTTTGATTCAGTAGGGACTATTTAAAACAGACATTTGCCTACTTTGTAGTGATCTGGGATTGACGAAATCTGTTTTTGCCAGTTTATCCCTAGCTCAATTCGAATCAAACTGCCAAAATGTTATTTTAATGGATTTTATTGGTCAGCTTCAATTCTAAGTTAAATACAAACATATAAATTCATTTACTTTCAATTTGGTCTTATTTATAATATACATATGATTCACACAGATTTTTTTTTAAAAGTCTTCTAGTTACTAAATATATTCTTAAGATAAATTGAACTTCTTGACTAAATTTTTCCAAGAAGGGTTTCCATGGATTTTTGAAAATAAACTCAAATGTGTCCACAAAAATAGGACGTTATTAAGATATTCTTCCTGATCCTCCACTTGACTCTTTCCAAAACAAAAATGGAAACTTAGTTTGACCTCTTGTACCATGGTGCTTGCCATGTATTCCAAAACCAAATTACATTATCACCGCAAATGAAACAGCAGCCATGGAAAACTGATTTTGAGTGGGGCATTCCAGAGTTTAATCTTTAACATCAGCATCAGATAATACTGGGCTCTCATAGGGTGTTTGGTATGCTAATTGGCAGTACTCCAATAACTATATATACTATATATATGATATATATGTGTATATATATACATATATATGTAATATATATATTACAGTATATGTGTGAGATATATTACAATTTTTGTATTGATTAAATTAGTGTTATTAAATAAAATGCTAAATAATATAATTTTATTACCTAAGTGGAAGTTTGACTGAAATACAGGATGTTGCAAAAGTAGGTTTACAGTTGTTCATATGGAAAATGATACAATAATTAATAATTAAAGATACAAGAATAAACTCTGTCTCATTTATTCATAACTGTAAATCAACTTTTGTCCCACCCTGGAAAACCTAAGAGAGAGCTTTTTACTCAACTAATGACACAGAAAGGACATTTTAAGTCAACTCAGTGCTCTCCTGCACATTTTAACTGTATTCAGACAGGAGAGCCCCTATACTGTTATAACCTACACATTGAATTGAGTTCACTTTTCCCCCATCTTCTCTGCAGTTGCAGACAGGAGATTGCCATCGTGCCACAGGATACCTCCCTGTCCATGCTCTGGCCTCATGGTGCTCACATGGGGGAACTGGACAGTAGTTTGGACACCTATCCTCCATTGATGGCAAATCAAAAGCCAGGGGAGCCATTCACTGAGGCAGGGTTCTATGCTTTTTTCCCCTTTTCAATGATAGGGTAAAATTATGGCAAGAATGTGTTTTTTAGGCACATGTATCGATTTCTTTTAAATTTCTTGTATCTTCCTAGATATAACCAAGTCACTCTCTCATTAGACATTAGATAATATTACTATAGACACTCATTTAATCTAAGAGTAACAAATTTATTTCAAGTCAATCAGCATCAGCTACCGTATTTTTTCCATGTATAAGACACTATTTTTTTCTAAAATCATTACACTGAAAACGGAGGGGCCTCTTATACACGGAAGTCAGCCGAGGAGGTAGCTGCCCATACCTTGTCAAACAGGCTTCCTCCAATCACGAGCCTTATTGTTACTGATGTCAGCTGATGCTGTAATTGGAGGTAGAGGTGGAGAGTGCACAGATGCCACAGGGACTGGAGCATTCTGAGTCCATGAAGATGTCAAAGAATAAAAAGGTAAATACCAGTAGGTGATTGTCTTACTCTGCAAAATGCTAACTGAATGTCATCAGCTATGCAAAAGAGCCTGGAAATAGAGCTGCAGAGGGACAATTTGGACCTCCTCCTACTGAGTGTATGATTAGAGACAGTGGAGAAAACAGGAAGAACAACTCCTTAAGATGCCAAAAAAGAAGGCCTTAATGATGCATTTCCCTTGGTTTCTCAGTGGAATAGTAACAATTTATCAGTACTTGCTAAGTGCCAGGCATTGCAGTGAACACTTTGATAGTAAGGTATCATTTAATCAGCATTGTTTGCAATTTATAGATGAGACAGCAGAGGGTCAGGGGGTTATGCAATTTGCCAACTCCTATACAGCTAACGAGTGGGCTGTCTGAATCCAGAGCTTGTGCTTTTAATAATTCTACCAAAGGTTTCCACAGCATAGATCTGGTTCAAGGAAGACAATGTAATGGGCACTTTGGCCCATGTGGATCTGGGTGCTTTGTAAGCTCTGGGCTGTCGTACCTCTGGAAGGGTAATATTCTCCACAAAGATGTTGGCAACATAGGCCACCATCCTGATGTGCTTTGCAGTAACAGATACCAGTGTGTTAGAGGGGGAGGAAAGCATATATGAAACTCTCCAATGTAATTAGGCCTTTTCAAAGCATTCTGTTGATTTCAGAGAGGAAGGGAGAGGGAGAGAGAGATAGAAACATCAATGATGAGAGAGAATCATGGACCAGCTGCCTCCTGCATGTCCCCTACTGGGAATGGAGCCCACAACCCGGGCATGTGCCCTGACTGGAAATCGAACCATGACCTCCTGGTTCACATGTTGGCGCTCAACCACTGAGCACACTGGCCTGGCTCAAAGCTTAATCTATTGAAGTGAGAAGAAGGAACACACACACTCCTAATTGAAAGCTGGATTCAAAGGAAGATTAGCAGTACAGTGATAAAATCTTCTTTACTATTTCATTTTTTGGGGGATTTGTCACATTCACATATTATTAATGAATAAGAATGATATTAGTAGTAATAGTACTTTTTCTTTTTAAGGGATCTTTTCATTATAAGTTACTTAAAGGAAGCCTGACACCCAGTGGCATTCCTTCCCAGTCGGGGGGACCCATCCAAGGGCATTCCTCATAATGAACAAGAATAAGCCTGGGTCAGGGGCTGTGGCCACCACTCACCAGATCAGCTGCCAGTTTTTATTTTCAGCACATGACTAGAACCACAAAGTTATGTTGTAAGTCTGGGTGAGTCACGGTTCATTAGCTGATAGTCATTCTGTTGTTAGAATTTTCCACTCTGCAAATGTCAAAATTAGTGCTTGAAAGTCCCTAGAGATTTAAGAATGAGTTCCCAATTAAAGCTTAGTGTTCACATGGGTTAACAAAAGAGAAAGGACTCGCCAGGGAACTAAAATGCTCTCATTTGATAAAGCATGGACAGTTTGAGACAGCAGACATGTGGCATTTTCAATCTTTTTTCTTTGTTGCAAAATGTTACGCCCCAACATCCAGATTGCCTCCCTGCTATGTAAGTCTGCCATGTTAAAGCATTTCCTCACTTATCTTAAGTGGAATTATATATTCAGATATTTCATAAGAAAAAAATGTATTATTTAAGACACTTGTCCTCATTTTAGTGTCTCTAAAATCAAAAGCACTAATTTTTAAAAGACAGCAAGACCTTTCATTACTGACCATATGTTATACTTAGCCATCATATTAATATTGATTAGAAATAGCTTCTAGATGGATTACTCAATCATCTATTGTATTCAATAACATTTGCCATCTATATAATTTAAGCCCTGAAAGAGACAGACATTTGTAAATATAAGCTTGTGATAAAATACCTGTATTATTCTCCAAATAATACAGAACTATGCTTCTCATCTCTGACCTTAGCCAAAAAATTTTATTGCTCACGATTGTGGAAATATTCTGGGTTCTGGTTTTCTTTAACTCATCTCTTGAGTACATCATTTGCTCAGGAAAAATACCCTTAACATTATGAAAATACTTTGCTCAAGATGCCATCACCTGAAAAACCAGCGGTGCAAAAACTGTCAAAATATACTTCATTAGGTCACAAGTGTGAGGTCCATATCTTAATGAGCTTTATTGAGTCCATCAGAAGCAATACGGAATGGTCACACTCTCTCTTGGGATTCTGGGATAACTTCCCCAGTCACCTAAGTTGACCCCTTGGTAGAAAATCAGTGGAAGAGACAGTGAGATGTGCATACTCTGTCTTATTGACAACAGGGTTACTTATATCATTTTCATTTAGTCATTGAGAGCATATTTTTTTTCAGTGCCTGTGATGTGGCTTAAAAGAGGGACTCGGAGATAATCTAGTTAGAACTCAGGCACTCTTTGCAACTCCAATGTGGCAGGTAAAGAGGATATAATTTTTCTGTCTATTTTTCCAGTCTTTTCTCCATTTGTAGTATCCTGGCATGTACATCTCATGTAGATACATGGTTCCATCATAGCTATGTCATAATCAAGATTCCTTCTGGAAGAAATACATCCCCTCCCCCCCATCCCTCACCAATTGCATGAGAGATGGAGACTGACAATTTTAAACATGATACATAAAAATTAAAATCAGAAGGATAGCTTATCTGGGTGATCTTCTTGTAAGTTATATACATGTCTAATCATTATGATTTATACCTGAAACGAATATAATACTGTATGTCAATGGTAATTGAAAAAACAAGCAGAAGAATATCAATTTCTCTTTAAAAAATAATGTAAAACAATTAAAGATTATTTTATTTTAAAAATGTATCAATAAACTATAGTATCCTATGTAAAATTTTTATTTTCACATTCATTTTCATCATTTATCCATATGCAAAAATATTAAATCTTATATAATAAAGAGGTGATATGCAAATTGACCATCACACCCTCCCACAAGATGGCCACCCCCATGTGGTCATAAGATGGCCACCACAAGATGGCCAGCAGGGGAGGGCAGTTGAGGGTGACTGGGCTGGCAGGGCAGCAGTTTGGCATTGATCAGACTGGCAGTGGAGTGGTTAGGGGGTGATCAGGCTGGCAGGGGAGCGGTTAGGGGCAATCAGGCAGGCAGGCAGGTGAGCGGTTGGGAGCCAGCAGTCCTGGATTGTGCGAGGGATCCCAGATTGGAGAGAGTGCAGGCTGGGCTGAGGCCCCCCTCCCCCCACCCCCCACCCAGTGCACACATTTCATGCACCGGGCCTCTAGTATAACTGTAAAAATGCATATTTCCTTATTATATAATTATTTTTCATCAGTTCATAATTATTTTTTTCATATGCAATATTTTATCTAACTGATGAGCCATAATTGGATTTGAACATTCTCATAGAGTGAGATGTGTAAATTTTTAATGAGATTTTCTTTAATGGATACTGCTAATATTAACAGGTTTTATACATGAAGCTCTCTGGCTTCCATAAAATAAATTTCCAGGGGAAGGTTTACTAAATCATAGTGATGATAGTTTTAATTTCTTTTGGTACATCTTTGAAAAGAATTGCTTAGTTTACTATGCTTCAAGCAGTGTGTGAATATTCTGGTTTCACCACATGATGGTTAATATTTGAGTATTGCAATTTTGCAATCATTCACCAAATATTTATTTAGAGTCTGGGATACATTAGTGAACAAAAGTAACCTAAAACATCTGCCCTATTTAGGATGGGCTAAAATAGTCCATATCATTGTTTCAAATTTACAACCTTTTCATTGCCCAGGAGGATGTACATTTATCTACGTGTTTATCTATAATTTTCATCTTTGTGTGTGTGAATTTCCTGCTCATGTATTCTGGAGTCAGTTTTCAAAGCAGAGATCCCACGGCCCTGTGGTCTCAGTGACCTGAATAAATGGCTCTAACATTTTAGGCAAGTCAGGGTTATCAACAGTCTTCTCTGTTTCTTATGCTCTCATCCAGGTACCTGGTGGCAAACATTTCTAGTAGTGCCTCACCGCTAGTCGTCACTTCCAGAGAGCATGTGCCAAGGCAATGTGATAAGGACTGTTTGCTGCCACAGCTATCAATCATCTGGAAGAAACCACAGTACTAGGCTTTCCTAATCTGTCCTGTCAACCAGTGGAACTCACCAAATACGTGGAGTAGATTAAATAGATGAAGCAGCCTTCAACAGCTTAAAAATATCCAATTCTGCTGCATTTTCTGCTACCTTTCTTACTTGTGTTGAGTTATTTGGTTGTCATGTTAGACAAGTTTGAACTATTCCTCTCCTGAGTCATTATACAGCATGGGTGTGGCTTGTAAGGAAAAGGTCACTGTCTGAAAAGCTGTATTATGCAATGCAAGATCTGTATTGACGGAAGGATAGCAACAGCTCCTTGTCAGATGGCTTTGCTCAGTGGATTTGACTGTGAGCACTTAAAGCAGCAGTTCTCAACCTGTAGATCACTACCCCTTTGGCAGTTGAACCACCCTTTCACAGGGGTCGCCTAAGACCATCCTGCATATCAGATTATTTACATTACTAGAGGCCTGGTGCACAAAAATTTGTGCACTCGGGGGTGGGGGGGGGAGAGGGGTGGTCCCTTAGCCCGGCCTGTGCCCTCTCGCAGACTGGGACCCCTCAGGGGTTGACCACCCTCTGGCTTAGGCCCGCTCCCCAGGGGACTGGGCCTAAGATGGCAATCAGACATCCCCCTGGCAGCCCGGCAGCCCTCAGGGGATGTCCACTTGCCAGCAGGGAGCAGGCCTAAACTGCAGTCGGACATCCTTAGTGCTGCTGAGGAGGCAAGAGAGGCTCCCACCACCACTGCTGTACTGGTAGCCATCAGCCTGGCTTGTGGCTGAGCAGAGCTCCTCCCATGTGAGAGCGCCCTGACTACCAGAGGGCAACTCCTGCATTGAGCATCTGCTCCCTGGTGGTCAGTGTGTGTCATAGTGACCAGTCATTCCCAGTCCTTCTGCTGTTAGGGTCAGTTTGCATATTACCATTTTACTATATAGGATAGAGGCCTGGTGCATGGGTGGGGGATGGCTGGTTTGCCCTGAAAGGTGTCCTGGATCAGGGTGGGGGTCCTGCTTGGGTGCCTGGCCAGCCTGGATGAGGGGATGATGGCTGTTTGCAGCTGGTCACACCCCCTTCAGAGTGGGGCGCCCCACTGGGGTGCCTGGCCAGTCTGGGTGACAGGCTGAGGGCTGTTTTCAGGCTGGCAGGTGACTGAAGCTCCCAATCTCTCCTTTTTTTCTTTTTTTTTATTCTGGGATTTATTTACCTTCTATGGTTGTCACTGGAACTGAGAGCCAGCTTTAGCTCTGAGGCTCGGCTCCAGCTCTGACACCTTGGCTGCTGAAAGCAGGTATCTGGGTTTGTTTGGCTTCTATAATTGAAACACTGTTGCAGCTCCAGCTCTGAGGCCCGGCTGGTTGAAAGCAGGTTTCTGGGGTTTGTTTAGCTTCTATAATTGCAATATTGTTTCTTAGAGTGCAGCTCAGAGGCCGGCAGCTGCAGGCGGGGAACCTTGGCTTCCTCCATCACTGGAGCAAGCAAGCCTCCTGTTCGCTTCAGCTGCCTGGCTGCCGGCCGCCATCTTGGTTGGCAGTTAATTCGCATATCACCCTGATTAGCCAATGGGAAGCATGTTGGAGGTATGGTTAATTACCATGTTTGTCTATTATTAGATAGGATTATTCATAACAGTAGCAACATTACAGTTATGAAGTAGCAACGAAAATAATTTTATGGTTGGGTCACAACATGAGGAACTGTATTTAAAGGGCCAGAAGGTTGAGAACCACTGACTTAAAGAGTAAGAGATAAGTGCCCAAGGTACAGAACTTAAAAATGAGGACATAATTTGAGTACATTATGACAGAAAAAAATGGGAATAACTCTCGAGGCCAATACTCAAGTTAAGGCACATAGTTTTGCCCAACACTTTTCTCAGTTTTCAGCATTCCTAGGCTTATAGATATTTTATGAGATAGCAAGTCCTTGGAAAAATCCACTGTGGTCTCTAGAATTAATTTCTTGCAGAAATGCAGGGACCATCCACACGAAAAAATCCCTTGCAAAGTCAAGACAAAAGACCAATAGATAGCAGTAGAGTCTGAATCAATTTCCTTAGACTTTGAAAGTTGTGTTTACATTGGATAGCTGAACATTGTTCATATTTGTTGTATTTCTAATTGGCAAAATGTGATCTTTTTAAAGTAAAAGTTTGATAATGTCTTTGACAAGCCCTGTAACAACATTTTCTGCCTTGTACCATTTTCAGCTACTTGTGATTCTCTGTTGCCCCTCGTTTCCTGGGTCTTTGCTTTTTCTTCTGCCTATAACAATGCCTTTTCCTTCCTTTTCTGGATAGTTCCTTATAATTCTCAAGTTTTGGAAGGTTTTTCTTTCTCCAGTTCCAACCCCCAGCTTTATTGAATATAAGTGACATATAACGCTGTTTAAGTTTAAGATCTAAACGTGATTATTTGATGCATGTATGTATTGCAAAATGGTCATCATAATAAGATTAGACCACACATCCATCACCTGACATGGTTACTATGTTTTTGTATTATTTTGTGTGGTGAGAACTTTTCAGATTTACTCTTTTAGGAACTTCCAAGTGTGCAATACCAAATTGTTAACTCTAGTCACCATGCTGGACATTAGATCCCCAGAACTTCTTCATCTTACACTGGAAGTTCGTATTTTTTGACCAACATCTCCTAAATTTCCTGAACTCCAGCCCCTGGAAACCACCAGTGTACTCTGTTCCTATGAGTTTGGCATTTTAAGATTCAGCATAAAAGTGAGATCATACAGTATTGATGTTTTTCTGCTTGACTTATTTCACTTAGCGTAATGCCCTTCTGGTTTATCCGTGTTGTCATAAAAGGTAGGATTTCCTTCTTTTTTTCTCCCTCATTTAGTGGTTCTATAATACTCCAATGTACATATATACCACATTTTCTTTATCTATTCACCCATCAACAAGCATTTAGGCTGTTTCCATGTATTGGCTACTGTGAAAAAAGCAGCAGTGAACATGGGGGTACAGATATCTAGTTGAACAGTGATTCATTTTTCCCCCAGATACATGCATTAAGTGCGATGCTAATGATATGGTAGTTCTCTTTTTAATTTTTTGAAAAAGCTCTGTGCTGTGCCAGTTTACATCCCCTGAAAAGGTTTTTCAAATTCTTTCCTTCTTGCTCTGTCCCTATGAGGTAACGGCTTTCATAGAATTTAACATAGCATACTTTAATATTTTATTTCCTTCTCTCTTTCCCTCATCACACTGAGCAACTTGAAGGAAGGTAACATTTGTTTGATCAGTATGTTTCCTTGGCATCTACTAGATTCTTGATAAAAATTAATTGAAGGAATAAGTGACAGATAAAAACCAAAGAAGTAAGAACTTTCTGACAATAGGGACATTTGCACAATTGAGGGAGCAGGGGCATGTTAACAAAAAGAAAGCACAGTGTGCCCTGGCCAGTGTGCTAAATGGTTAGAGCATCAGCTCGGGCATGTTGGGGCAGCAAGCAGTTGATGTCTCTCTCACATGGATGTTTCTCTCTCTTTCTCCCCACCCTCCTTTCCAGTGTCTCTAAGATGCAATGGAAAAATATCCTCAGTGAGGATTAACAAAAATAATAAGAGAGCACAGTGTGAAATGATTGGCAGTTCCTATTTGAATCTTGTCTTAAGTTTCTTAGGGGCCTTTTAAAATAATTTTTTCTATGCTACCATCATTCATTAGCTGCTTTATGAATCTACAATTTAGTACTGTGGTTAAAATGAGTGGGGAGTCATATCATCTTTGTTTGCTGTTTTAATAATCGATCTGTCCATTTTTATGCAAATGAGAGATCCAACTTTGCAGTTTGATTGTTCAAATAGCACTGCCCTGATTGATTGGAGTCGTGTGTTCTCATTGGTCATTATGGAGCTGCTCTGATGCTCTGATTGGTTGGTAAAGATGTACATGAGAATATAGCTGTGCATCTCTGATTGGATGAGGCAGTTCTCAGCCCAGTGGTCAAAATACCGTTTCCTTCACAAGGGTGGGGTGGGATGGGCAGGGGTGCCGTGCAGGAGCCTCCACAGCTCGGTCTGCTGCTTTCCCCTGATATGCAGTGTGCATGGGAGGCCTCTGCAAACAATGGCTGCTGGACTCTGAGTATGAATCTGATTAACCAGAAGGAGTCCTTTTGGCAGGTATATTCCCTCTCAGAGTCAACAATAGGAAATGACAAGTATACCATGTCTGTTAGTAAATACACAAAGGCCTGTTAAAATTATGGTTGAGATATTGAACTGCAGCTGATTCATAATACAGTGATGATGGAATGAAAACTAATAGAAAGTGATCAAGGAATATGAGGAAGCATTTTAAAGGGAAAAATATAAAAGACTAATAAACATAAAAAATGATCAACCATTCATCAGTAAATGTAAATTAAAACAACTTTTTTTTTTTTTTTTTTTTTTACTTTCCGATAGACAAAACTACTGAGATTGATGATCTACTTATTTAATTGGTAACTCGGTTGGATGTGGTGAACAGGAATTCTGATACATTGATGGTGGGAGGCTAAAGGGGTGCAGTATTTCTGGTGAACAGCTTGGCAATAGCTACAAAAATAAAAATGTACATTCCCTGTCATGCAGCAATCTCAGTATTAGAATTTTTTTTCTGTGTACATATATGGCGATGTCTTCCAAGACACATGTATTTATTGAACATAGTTTGTTACAAAAAGTAAAGCAATGATTAGAAATGTTCATCAGTGGGACAATGAGTCAAATACTTTCCAATCATTAAAAAAGTAGATTTTTAGGTAGCTATGTATTCATACACATACTTATACAGAATACATTCTCTTTTTTTTGTAGGGTGAGTGCTGGAACTACTGTTAAAAATAAAAGTTGCTAATTGATGAGCATTGATCAACTTGGTCACCGCTTTTCTAGGCCAATCTTTGTAATAAATATCCTGGATTTATTGGGCAAGTTGCTGCTCCGCCCTGACTTCCAGCATATCTGTTTATGTTTTCTCTGAGAAGTGGGAGGTGCCTGAGATGTGTTTTCAGTATCCAGGACTCCTTTTTAGAGAACTGCCCTGAGGCTAGTGGAGCTGATTTACCAGCAGATGCAGAGAAGAGAAGTGCCTTGAAATGTACTCCTGGGTGTGCTGGCTGCTGTTAAAAAATGACTGTTGGCTAGAAGAATTCATGAAAGCCTGCCTGGTTTCCTTACCTCTGGTTGGAATACCTCTGAGGTGTAACTTACATTCCAGCTGTAAGATGGGGTCAGGCTGAGCTTATCCAGTTGTGGGACACATGCCTGTGGTCACATCGTTGCTTATCATATGCCACTTCATATTAAAGCTATTTGTAAACATTCTTGAATGTTAGACTTTTGAATGCAGGACTAATGATCTATTTACCTCTGCATGGCCCACGGAACCACAGAATAATTTTACGCACAAAGTTGATTCCATAAACATGTAACTGATAGAGTCGTTTTTGTTTTACATTTTCTTTCCCACAAGGACGGCTGGATGGTTTTTGTTTTGTTGTGCTTATGCCCCTTTTTTTCTTGCTTATTCCTTTCTGTGAATAATGGCCTGGATTTGTTGGCCAGCTTGCTAAAATGAGCAGTGCACCACTTTGCTGCGGGTGAACGTATGTCCTGAAACCGGCTGTCCTCAAATAGACGGAGCTACCTTGTCATAGTTGACAAAGATTCTCTCCCTGACCAAACTCCAACATGGCTTCTAGCAGCCTAAGGCGGTGTCTCTGGGATGACCCAGGCCCCTTGAGCTCCTGTGTGGAAAAGCACAAGGCTGCCAAAACAAATTCATCACTTGTCCCAGCTAACACCTGAGGCTAGGCCCCAGCCCTCCCAGTCTTAGAGCACTTATTAACCAAAACAAACAAACTTACTATTGTAAATTCTTCCTCTGTCCCTTGGAGATATATATGTATCTCCTATAACCAAGGACAGTCTTTTTCAAGGACTTGAAAGCCATTCCTTTGAAATGCAATCATCAGGAAGGATAGGGCCCCGTCTCTTAGTCTCTGAAGGGAGGAGCTTGACTTCAATAAGTTGTTAGTTTGCAGGCACAGATGGCCTAGTGGCATTGACCTTGACCTCTTACTCAGCTTATTGTGATTTTTCACCCTGCACCTCCATCCTACCCCATGCACACTGCGAGGGCATCTGCTCCCTTCCTCTCCCTCTCGGCTTACTTCCCCTCCCTCTGCACACCTCTGCACATCGAAATAAAGCGCAGCTGACACTGAACTCTTCCTACTGCAGTAGTAATCACTCAGCAAAACCTGTCTTTCTGCTTTATCTTTGACAACACTTCCGAATCTTGTGGGAAGCAATTTGCTTTATTGCTATTAGGATAAGCTATAAGAGCCATTGAGAGTTAATCTTCATTTTTTTGCTTTCTATTTACGGTCCTTTGCAAATGCTAGATGTCCATAATTACCATAGTTTTAGATCTGTCCTGTTGTCCAAACATTAATCTAGTTACCTTCCAGTGACAGATTTGCACAACGCTGAAATATTGGATGTAAAAATATGTTCTCTCCCATTGAGTGAACATCTGAACCACCATCTCACATTATTTAACCAGCTGTTTTGTCCATGGTTTTAAGGTCTGTACATATTTCCTATTTTTAAAACCAATTGTTTCGGTGCTCATGGCATGTTATGTAGTTACAGGATATTTAGGATGACTATTTCATTTCTAAGACCCAATATTTCTAAATGTAATAAACTTAGATTTATTGTATATTATTCGATTATTATTAAAATGCAATAAACACTATTTCTAAATGTAATAAACTTAGATTTTCTTTGCCAGCATAAGTGCCTACATTTTGCAATATTTACAACATGACCCAAGAGAATATTTATATAGTATTATGTAGGTATATATGTTTGAATGTGTTTTCCTTTGTTGTGGAGATAAGCAGAAAAGAACTTGTTAAGTGTTGGGATTTACTACAATAACATATCTATTGATTATTTACTTGCTATGTGTTAAGAACTTTATGTTCATTACTACAAACTTCAAGATAGGCAATATATTTCCAATTTCAAAATGAAGGAAATGAAACTCCAAAAGGCTTTGTATTATGAAATTTAAACCTAAGCCTGTGTCATTCCCAAATCTATGCTCTTTCTACTATACTATACTTCCAAGGTATGTACTATTGATGGTTTGGAAAAGAAAAATGTTTTTGCTGAACTATTCTCACAAATTGTCTGACCGCAAACATGTACAGGAAAATCTCCAACTCAAACTTAGAGACAAGAAAAGTGAGTCTTATGTGCTATTGCTTAACAAATACAGCCAAAATGATTTAAAAAATAATTTAACTAGGTTCTAGGATGAAGTTGTTTACTCCAAATTTAATAAACTACACCAAGGAAACCTGCCTGTTTTGCACAAGTTAGAATGAATACATTGTATACTATTTTTTAATGTTGTAAAGAATTTTCCTGGGAGGTACAAGAAATTTATATAAACAAAGGAAAGACAGCTGCACAAAAGGAAATTGGCAGGAAAATATAATAAAAACAAAAATATCCTCCAGAAATACAAGTTAAATATTCAAAAGTATTAAATTATAACTCTTTTATGACTTGAAATTTGTTTTTTATTTATCTTTTTGTCTAGTTTACTGCTAGGGTGGAAATAACTTCTTTTTGACTTTTTAAAAATATATATATATTTTTATTGATTTCAGAGGCAAAGGGAGAGGGAGAGAGTTAGAAACATCAATGATGAGAGCGAATCATTGATCAGCTGCCACCTGCATACCCTACACTGGGGATCAAGCCACAACCTGGGCATGCGCCCTGACCAGGAATCAAACCATGACCTCCTGGTTCATAGGTTGATGCTCAACCACTGAACTACACTGGTCAAGCTATAACTCCTTTTTTTTTTAGTGTGTTATTACCAATTTTTGCATCTGCTGTTACTTTTATCTGTAGTTAAGCTTCACTAACATTTAATATGCACTGTATCAGAGTTTAAGATATAGTCCATCAGGCTCACAGTGACATAGAATTTTTTTTCAAATCAGGAACTAGATATTTTTATCTCTGAAATTTCATATTCCTGCTAGAGAGGATGTAATCTTAAGGATCAGATTACATTTAAAATTCACAGTAAGGCCTTAGCCAGTTTGGCTCAGTGGATAGACCGTCGGACTGTGGACTAAAGGGTCCCAGGTTTGATTCTGGTCAAGGGCATGTACCTTGGTTGCAGGTTCTCCAGCCCTGGTCAGGTGCATACGTGTCTCTCTCACATTGATGTTTCTCTTTGTCTCTACCTCTCCCTCCCACTCTCTCTAAAAATCAATGAGAAAAAATATTCTCGGATGAGGATTAATAAAGAAATTTAAAATAAAATAAAATAAATAAAATTCATAGTAAGCTCTTTTCTACCTTAGCATTAAACATAATTGTGGTAAAGGCCTGGGGAGGATGGGAGTGGGGTGGAAGGTCAATGGAGAAAAAGGAAGACATACGTATTACTTTCAACAATAAAGATACATTTTTAAAAAGAAGTGAACATTCTTCTGTATGATTGTGGAACGTCTAATTTTAGCTTTGTAGGGAAGGAAAAACGTCTTTTTCTTATACCCATCTTAGGTTCTATAGCTGAGGCCCTATACATTTTGGCAAAAGATAGATTATCAAGAGAAAAACAAACAGGCGTTTTATCAACATGTGCATCACATGTGTACACATGGGAGCTCCCAGATAAGTTATGCAAATGGGTGGTTAGAATTTGGTTTATATATCAGCTTAGGCAACAAAGGGAAAGGGGCTTTGGGAATAGGCTTCTGGGCGAGGGACACAAATTATGGGAAGGTGACCAGGAGAAGTATGGGAAACAAAGGTTGTTTAGCAAGTTCTGTTATGCAGATTCAAGTCAGAGCCTTCTCTGCTGGTAAGAGTTGTGTAAGAGGCCTCTTCTTCCTGGTCCAGGAGAGGGAGACATCTTTACAAATGTAAATTTCCTTCTAAAGCATTTCCAGGGTTTGCAGGGGCTCCTTGGCATTTAGCTCAAAATCATCTATTTGCCAAGGAGGCATATATTAAGGTGGCAGATACTGGTTCAGTGTCTACTTTTTATGTCAAACTCTTTCAATCTATCTTTTGTCTTTCAACAATTTGATCCACAGGAAGGTTTTAGTATCCCCAATTATTTAAGAATAAATCCTTAAGTCGTTAATTCATATATATATATATATATATATATATATATATATATATATATATATTCTTTTTACATTTGGACACAATAGTACCATTTTAGTTTCAGAAACAAACAAAAAATATTGTTAGGGAATAATCTTCTTAAATCTTCAGAAAATCCAAATCAGTTGTAATTGTCCCTTTGTGTATAAAGTTAAAGGCCTGGAATAATGGAACTTAATGAGGAGCTCTTGGAACCTGTCACGGATTAGGACATGCAGCTTTGGTTTGAGACCAAAAAATTCAGCTGCACATTTGTTTGCCTCTTACTTAAAGAATAAGTTTTAAAATTTTATTGTTAATAGAGCTTCTGCTTGGTTTCAGAGTCCTTCTCCTGATGCTTTTGTTTCTTAATGCTTTATTATTTACTGTATTTTCTTATTAACCTCTAAAGTGAAATAAAGTGAAATAATATGGTTGATGCTGAAAAGAAAGCCAAAAAGCTTCAATCATTTTCACTTTCAAGAAGATTGTTTTCTCAGTCTTGTTTTCTCCCTCTCTCCTTGCCTTTTCTCTCCCTCCCGCTCTCCATCCCTCTTCTGCTTCCTTTCTAGCTTCTTCCCTTTTGTCCCTCCTTGCTTCGTTTCTTTCCCACCCCACACGTTTAAAAATATATTCAAATACTTTGAATATTGTCATCTTCTGGGCTTTTGACCCCCCACCCCAGGAATCTAGTTTCTTCCTGAAGATTTCTTCCACTTATCCTATTTCTCATAGTTATCAAGTACACATGATAAATACAAGAACTAAAAATTGAAAGAGAAATACAATAGAGATTGGCACTTAGTGACATACGTAAAAAAAAAAAAAGCATAACTGATCAATGTTAGAAATTACCTAGGTCCTCTAATTTGATTACTTAAAATATTCTCATTTATCTCTGTCCTTGAAATGTTTTCTTTCCTGCTCTTTTACCCTATTCTATTTTTCTTGTTCTATGTTCTATGATGTTGGCTATAAAGCCTATTTTAAGAATAAAACTAGCTGCTACTGAAATCCAAATTATAAAACACAATTATTTTAATGAGCTTTTTTCATTCGTGTGGTTTCTCAAACATGGAAACAAGTTCTGGTCCAAGTTTCTGAGTTTGGCAGTGCGGGAGCAGCAGGCTTGCGGGACTCTGGGGATACACAGAGAGACAATTTGACAGAGTATGAAGAATCATATTCTTTTCCCTCCTCTTGGTTTCTATGGGAATTTGTTCTACTCAGTTTCTAGTCTATCCATCTCAGACTGTGCTTTCTTACACTTACCAGAACATTGAAAGTAATTAGAGATGAGAGGGAGGGAAAGGACACTGATAAACATGATCAGAGTTAAATCACGTCTTGAGGGGAAGACATTGTGTGGAGTTCAATAGCTTGAAGAGTTTGTCAGAATTCTATTGATTTTGGAATTTTTAGCTTATTGTTTCTTTCTCAGACTCTGAGGAATGATGTAATTTACTTCTGCTCCTTTAGATATATATTTTATTTATTTCTCCATTACATACTTTTAGATTTTTTTTAATGGGACATATTTGACTTTATAAGGTTTCTTATTTCATCTAAACACAGTTTCGTAAACCACAAAGAAATATATTTTAGTCATATCAAGTTACTGTGTAGGAGGCAAGCACTTAGACACCTAATTGGGGCCTTTATGAACCTTCAAAATTTGACCTCTAGTCTTATCATGTCTTTACCAATTCACTTATAGAAAACTTACTATCTGTGTGAGGAGGCAGAAGATGAAGAGAGATTAATTTTTAACCTTAAAATGTTGTATTGTGCTATTATAAATTTTTTGTATCTAAAAGAAAGGGCTATATTTGTATGGGGCTTTAAAAGATGGCTAGAATTTCAATAAATCTTAGGTGAATACTCTTTCAGGTGGAAAAAGCAATATGAGCAAATTTTTTGTATGATATTTTGGCAAGATTTAAAGTTTCCTGGTCTGATTTTTTTTTTTTTTCAGGGTGGTTTTGGAGGAGGGGTAAAGAGAATTATTACTTAAGGTTAGTAATAGAAAGCCTTACTATGAAAACATACCCCAGAGTTATTCTTTTGTTTCCAGAAAATCATTAAATATCTAGAGTGACTAGAATAATATGATAGATCTGCCCTTTAAATTTTTTTTTCTTAAACCCTATCACCTCCTAAAAGACTATGCAGCTTATTTACTATGGTGAATAAAAGTTTATCCACAAGAGCAGAATTTTAGTCCAACTTTTAAAATAATGTCTTCAAATGGCTAGCATGTGCCTGGTACAGAGCCAGTACTCAATAAATATTTGGTGAATGAATGAATGGATGCATGCTTCAGAATTTAACTCGCGATAACATGAAGGACACATTTTGGGGAGACCCTGCTTTTATTTAATCTCAAATTTCACTGGTGCACTTACTAAGCCTTACACACACATTCTACATTACCTTTCAGTGACTCACTCCCTTTGACATAGGGTATTTCCTGTGAGCCAGCCTGTCTCTTCACCTGTTTGAGTCTCACCCATGGGAAGGAATGGCATGAGCATCACAGACCAAGGTCCAAATGATATTTCTTTGGCTTCCTCAGGACAATGACCTCCTTACTTATGTGTAAAATGTGCATGAAAATACTACTTCATAGAATTTCTATAAGGCTAAAATGAGAAGACCTATATAATTCCTGGGACGGTGCCCAATGTATTATGGAGGCTTACTAAATGTTAGTTTCCTTAACTCTCCATTCTTCAAGACTCAAGTTTCTATCAGACCCTTAAAGTCTTTTCTAATCACCAGAGCCCATAATTATTTTTCTCATTTTTGAAATGCATACTTTTTCATACACTCTGAGATTTTTTTATATGTCACTTGGCTAACATCTGTACTCTCTTTTTGATGCAAAGCCATGCCCTGCCATGTATGTATTGTTCTGAAGGTGTATGGCTTCAAGATGTTGCCACATCTGCTTCTTACAATGTCATAGAATAAAGTTTTATTTTGTAACAAGTTACTCCTAATGCAATCACTTTGTACTATATACAAAAGATTCTCTGGAATGCATGCCTTGAAATTCCAATAAATTTGAACCTTGCTGAGTTTTACCTGAAAGACACTATAAGAGAGTTGGGTTGTGCTATTATAAATTTCTTTGTATCTATTTGCTGCCTTTATTATGTAGTTTTCAGATCTTTGGGGCTATCATACAGGTATTCAGAGGTACTGGTTTTACTGTCTCATAGATGTGGGATTATTATGGCTTTTATTAGTCAAGTCTAAAAAATATTTAAATCAGAGTATTTGCCAGATTAATTTTGTGATAGTAAGTTATTCTCCTTTTTTCTAGATACTAAGTTAATATATGTACGTTGCTATTTAAGCATGTTCATATTATATGAATTTGTGCATATACATATTTTATATTGCATGTTTATAATTTGTTATTTTTCTTTAAATTATGAGCTCTTTAAGAACTATATTACTTATTTTATTCATTATTTTCATTTTCTGCATAATGTCCTTTTTGAAATGGTTTGTCATTTCCTCTTAGAAGTTTATAGTGAAAGCTAACCGAAAATTTATCTTTTCTTTTACCTTAGAATCAGTATTTTAGCCTGTACTTGGAGTAAGGGACATGAAGATGAGTATGAATGTTTTTCCCAAAATATGTATTTCTCAGTGTTCATCTGGAATCTAAAATCCCAAGTTCACAAGTCTCATTTATTTTATTGTGTTTCTAAATATTTGCAGAAATTACAAAATATATTAAATTTGTTTTAAATTTATTTAGCATAAAATGGAACCATTCTCTAATTTTTAATAAGAGAAGAAAAATTATCTTTTCCTTTTTTAAAAAAAATATACTTCTATTGATTTCAGAGATGAAGGAAGAGGAAGAGAGAGTTTGAAACCTCAATGATGAGAGAGAACCATTGACTGGCTGCCTCCTGCACTCCTCCTACTGGGGATCAAGCCCGCAACCTGGGCATACGCCCTTGACTGGAATTGAACCCCTCAGTTTGCAGGCCAACACTCTATCCACTGAGCCAAACCAGCTAGGGCATCTCTTCCCTCTTCTAACCAGGTTGTAACACATATAAAGCTGTGCTTTGAAGAATCTTATTATACGTTAGTGTTAATATCCCAATTTTCTCTATTACCTTTTAATAAATACAAATCAGAGAATTATTTTAATACTTGAATTGTATTTTTAAAACAAGTGTAATAAAAATCTCTAAGAAAGAATGATGGTTAGGTGTTTTTAATCATAACAGTGTATACATCTTTTGACATGGCAGGACTTTCAATTATTTATGAGGAAGTTAATGTAAGATTACATTTGATGACTTTTCATACCAAATACCCGTTTAAACTCTTAGAAAAAAAAATGACAGTGTCTTAAAAAAGTATATCCTCTTACTTGACTTCTCAAAATTATATATACTTGTCCTATGTGTGTATATATATATAGTGTGTTTATGGGTATGTCTATATATATATATATATATATATATATATATATATATATATATATATATATATATATCTTTGTGAGCTGGTCTATGGTTTTATCAGGCCCTGAAATAAATTATAGAATTCTGAGGCCTATTTGCCACCTCCCAAGTAAAAGTCTACTCTGATTTTGCAGGTGGTTAGAATCAGGTGGGCCTGCTTACCCACTTTTGCGCCTTCATTTATTCTTTCTTCAAGAAACCTTTATTGAGTGGTAACTGTGTGCCAGGCATTGTGTAAGATGCTGATTCCATAGAGTGTGGACCCTAAGAAAGAAAGTACCCACTAAAAAGGGCCCTGGTCGCTAACTGGGTTCAAAAGAACAACAGAAACTAGAGCCTGGCAGCCATTTCTACATAGAGGCCCTTCATACCAACTGTACTTCAGGGAGAAGCCTGCCGGGAGCTGTCTGCCTTTGCTGTGTTTTTGCTATAGGAGCCAGTCCTTGTACAGGAGATCCTGAAATCCTATTTCAACCAATAGGCCTGAGACTTTTTATCCAATTGGAGCTGCACAGACATATCCTCATCAGTTTCTTTATTGAACAGAATGGCGCTATTCTGACCAATCAGAAAAGTGCCCTTTGAACCAATCAAACTAATGATTTGGAGTCCTCATTTGTGAGGATGGACCAATCAGGGACCAGGGGCAGGTCTTCTGTCTATATAAGTCAACTAGCTCCTTCTGGCTCTGGGAGCTCACTTTCCCTTTTCACTGAAGACTGCGTTTCCCTGTCTGGAGCTGAAACAGTGAGGATGTCTCACTGGGGCAGAAAAGACCAGCACAGGGCAAAGCAGACTGGCTGGGAGCAGGCCATGGAGGAGCAGAGCAGAGCTGTCTAGCTACAGAGGGGCTCTAAAGCCATCTGCCCCCAGGCCCACCTCACAGCCATGCTGTATCATTACTGAACTGTTTTGCACTGTGTAAGGTTTTCTTCTTCACCAACACCCCAAATTGGGGATTTCTGTTGGCTAACAAGAAATAAAAGGGAACTTCTGTCTTCAGGGAGATCAGTCTAAGGCCAACAGACAAAACATGCATTTACAATGCATCATTGTAAGTGCTAAAAGAGAAATTAAGTATAATTGCAGGGATTTGGGGAACCTAGATGAGAAACTGTAGTTAGTGCCCTGGTAAAGGATGCAGTGACTAGGAGAGGGTGTGTCCTGGCAGACATCTGATAGGAGCTGGGATCTGAGCTGAGTTTAAGGAATAAGAATGCCTGGCCAGTTGGGAAATGAAGGGAATTTTCAGGAAATGGAAAAACATATACATAACACGGTGGCATGAAGAGTATGGCAAATTCAAAAACAAGAATGACTAGAGCACAGGATGGGGATGATGAAGCTGCAACTGGAACTGGAGAATCTGGAAAGCTGCATCACAATGTAACCTTGTCATTTTGTTGAAAAATAGTTGAGTGGCTTCCATCATGTTTATGTTATTATCCACATTCCTTTGTGAGGCACCTAGACCTCACCGACGCTTGCAAGGTCATCTCACTGCTCTCTACTGTGCACCTCTCGGAGTTCCACCTTTCTGCTTTCCGCATAGGTGGCCTAGATCCCCTGTATGGAAGAGATTACATGTATGGAAGTGAAGGGCCACAGAGATGCTGTTTTTGCCTTCTTGGTTTCTTCATGTCATGGCTGCTGTTCTACTCTGCTGTAGAAGCCCTGTGCTGGTGTTGGGTGACCCTACACAATACACATTACCCTACTCGGAATTTGACATGGGGAATGAGACACAAAAGCCCCTCTACTCTCAAACAGATCTAGTTATAATAACTCATCTTCCTTTTGCCTCCCTTTATGTTTTAGTTACTTTTTTTTTTTTTTTTTTTTTTTTTTTTTTTTTTTTTTATAATTGCCACACTTAGTTCAATCTGCTATGGAAGCATCCCTTTGGGTATTTATTTTCCTCTGGGGGCTCTCATGTACATGTACATATGGGTATGCCTTTTCCTGGTCAATCTCTCTTATGTCAATTTATTGTCAGGCCCAGTCAGGGACCCTAAGTGGGGAGAGTAAGTTTGCCACCCTTGCAGTAGCTTCAGGGAAAATTCCCTGGATATTTAGATTGGAATTTCATTTGATTTATAGATAAATTTGAGGGGAAATTGAAATTTATATAATGTTAAGTCTTCCCATTCATTAGCAATGCCTTTCCCCAAATGTCTAAACTTTATTTTAAGTCCATGTGTGAGATTTTATAATTTTTCTGTACAGCAGTTTAACATCCTTTTTATTAATTTTGTCCTTAGAAACACTATATTTATTGATGCTATCACAAGTAGATTTTTTTTATATTATTACATTTTCTATTAGGTTATTGCTAGTGTGTAAAAATACTCCACTTCATATTTTTCTTTCCCCCAGAATTCCTGTAGAACTCTCTTATTTGTCCTAATAGGTTATATATTTAAATTTTTGATGAAGGCAAAATATTTACAAATGACAGTCCTATCCCTTCCTTTCTTACCCTGTTACCCATTTTTTCCCTTTACTTTGTTATTTTATAGGCGGGGAACTCCAGTATTATGTTGACTTTTGTCAATCATGGTGGGCCTGTTGAGTTGCCTTCTCTTAATGAGTGATAACAGTTATTAATTTCTAGAACATACAAAATTATTTTTTACCTTAGGAAGTTTTTAGATACCATTCTCTCTGCCAAGGATGCTGTTTTGTCCATATTCTTCATCACTCTTTCCTTCACATTATTCATGCCAAAGCTTAAATCTCACCCATGAATAATTCCTGACTCTCTCATGAATAATTGTACAGAAACCAATGACAAACTAATTGACTTAAGCAATGTTGAGGCAATCTATTGGCCCCACATTGAAATGTGCAGAGGTGACTGTGGCTTTAGTCACAATTGGGTTTGATATTGAGGTCTCTATTTCTCTCTCTTGTTTCTCAGAAAAATTCCCTTTAAGTTGTAAATGTGATTACAGTCCACTTCTTACAAGCTTAGCAACTCCACAAACATGGGAACTTCTTCCTTGTTAAAGTGTCAGATTCTGATTGTCCGCACTTGGGTTATGGCCTCATCCTCACGTCAGTCACTCTTATAGGGAAAAGTAACCAGAGTCTTATCTCGGTGAGTAGAATAGGCTCCGTGGATAACAGTCTGTCCAGAATTTCTTAGCATGGAAAATAAATAGCTCCCAAATCATTGAGATGCTGGCTAGATGGACCAAAACATTTGAAGACCTCTACACATGCTCAGAAATATCTTTCCTGGTACCCCCATCCTTTTATTTTCTATCTAAGCCCATTGTAACCTTTATGTCACTGACCCTGAGTTGGGATTATTTCATTTATCTATGTTTCCTGAACTAGAATGCAAGCTCCATGACAGGGAGGACACTGGCTTCCCTGTGTACTGTTGCATCTCCAGGATATAGGATGGTCTGTGTCACATGGGAGGATTCAATAAATATTTGATTTGAAAGAATAAACTTAACTAGAATCAATAATTGTGAAAGGTAAGATTCCAATATTTATCAGGAGAAGGTGATATTCAATATTATGGTCTTTATTTCTTTTTAAGTCTCTTTTTTGAGAAACTGTCTTGACAGTTAGATCCTACTCATAGCTAAGCAGATCTATGACCCTCCATATAAACTTAATGAATTAAATCTTTGGGCTGATCTAAACTCACAAATTTAAATTTTCTCTTTTTACTACTGCACCTTGACTTTTATACATATTGATTATCAATATATTTTCATATATGTTCTTGCTGTGTTATTTTAAGCATTTTAGTTAACTTCTCTAACAGCTTTCATTTTCTTGTCTATAACACTCGAGTCTTAATATCTAGCTCATAGGGTATCATGAAGATTATATGAGATAATGTTGTTAAACACTAGTACAATACTTTTCAATAGTAAGAATTAAAAAATGGTCATTATTATTGTCATCATATCTTACCTTTTTGTATAGAACACTTTTAAAGCAGAATTCATGTCAACCACAAAAGAGGTGGCTGTATTCTCTTACAAGCTGTTCTTTATGTAAAATTACTTTTGACAAGTAACTAGTATCTCCCACTATCTTTAGGTTATCAGTTTCCTTCTGATTTATAAAAATCATATTGCAGAGGCCATAGTGACTTAAGAGAAAAGAGAAAAAAAATTTGTTGGGGCTATTTTCTCATAAAATGTTAGGGCCCATGGCAGGTACCCGAGCCTCATGAACTCACTGATGTTCACCTCATTGGTAAAATGGTAGAAGGAAGAACACTGGGCATTATACTGCTTTCCAGTAACCACGCTAAAGTCATTCTTTTCATTGGCTTACATGTAAAGTCATCTAAAATACACCAAGTAAAACATTCATAAACACTTATTTGGAGCAACAGAGGTAGTCTGAGTTCTCCAGGTCTGCTTGATGTTAACTTTCCTTTCAGCAGGTCCACTCCTTCACCTGAGCCAGGTGCTCTCATATTCTTGCTCCCAGAATCATGACATAGATTAGCCCTTCTAGAACTTTCCAAGTAAAGATATGAGAAGCAGAAGCAGAATGGAAGTGGGAGCTCAGCCCATGGAAGACTTGGGACATTCTCTCTTTTTAAAAAATTACAGTTGACATGCAATACTGGACTTGTCAGGGTGATCACTTTTGAGTTATACAAATGTGGGGACTCACTTTTACAGGATGTCAAAGCCTGGAAAGGTGAAAGATAACTGGGACCAAAGAACCAGAGAGAAGCAAGTATTGTTGAAAGCGTGGGTTCAAAGCCAAGAACTGTAGGACAAAGGAGACAAAGAGAGAAGCAAGTTAAGGTGTCTCAGTCTATTTCTTGGAACAGGTTTTATTGTTTTATTACTTCCTTTTATGTGTAAGCCATAGTGGTGTGTGTGTGTGTGTGTGTGTGTGTAGGGAGTGTTGATATGAGGTGTGTTCATTACAAGAACCATGGATGAGACAGACACTTATCCCAGCAATAAACAGAGTAAATCAGACGGAAGTGCCCAGAGAGGCACCTCAATTATTGAGATCTTAATACTAGTGTTATGCACCTGTTTATTTTTCCAAATTTTGTGGATTTCCTCTTTTTCTTTTTATTTATTCACTTTGTCCTTTATTTCTTTCTATCTACTCATTTACTTTACTACTTCATGTCTGAATGTTTGACATATCTTTCCAGGACCAACTTCATTTTGTGTTTTTGCCTGGTCTCTTATTCATTTACACAGTTGTCTATTTTTTCAGTTTAGTTGTTTTCTCATTGTCTTTTGTTCTCATATTTATCCAGAGGTTGATTTCTTGTTCACCATAGATGTTGGTTTCTGCCTTTAAGGTTTGCCTGATGATGACTCACTTCCTGGATCCGGGGGCAGGGATTGGTGTATTTTTCAAACCCTCAGTGGGCAGCCCAAAGAAGTCAAGAAGTAGCAAGCATAGTTCTTGAGGGAAAAGAAGGGAGACACTGCTGAAGGGAGTAACTGCCTCCACAAATCTTTGACTCTTACATAGTTTTATCCAAATCCAGCCTAGCTGATTGTTTTAATTGTGCACTGACCCCTTAAGTGGTTTCCCTGTCACCACTCTTCCTAATTCACTTACCCATCACAAATAAGCTCTGATTATCTTTCTTAAAACAAAGCAAGTTATACTACTCCCCTAAATCATATATATATATATATATATATATATATATATATATATATATATATGGTGATCTTTTATATAAATATATTTATACACATACAGGGTGGAGCAAAAGTGGGTTTATAGTTGTGAGTACACGGAACAGTTTATTCTTGTATTATTTATAAATTATTGCATTATTTTCCATGTGAACAATGGAAACCTACTTTTGCCCCACTATATATATCTTCCCATTACCTAAGAGTAAACCCTCTTATCCCTATGAAGTCCAAGTTTGACTAGGAAGATCTTCATAATTTGGCACCAATTCCATCTTTCAAACTTGACTGCTCACTATCCATCACACTTCTTTTCACCCCATGAACCTATACTCCATTCCAGCAGCATCTCCTCAATTTTTTATGTGTGTCACTTTATGATTTTACAGCATTGCACTTATTCCTTTGGCCTGGGATAGTTTTCTTTCACTCTTCACCTCATCTTTTAAAACTCACTTTTAAATATCATCTCTCCTTCCCAGGCAATTTGAAATGTTCATTCATTTTTTTTTAATTTTTATTGTTAAGAGTATTATAGATGTCCCCTTCCCCCCCCCCCCCAATCACTCCTCTCTACCCGGTTCCTACCCTGCTGCAATACTTCAATTTTTTTAAAATATATATTTTATTGATTTTTTACAGAGAGGAAGGGAGAGGGATAGAAAGCTAGAAACATCGATGAGAGAGAAACATCGATCAGCTGCCTCCTGCACACCCCCTACAGAGATGTACCCGCAACCAAGGTACATGCCCTTGACTGAAATCGAACCTGGGACCCTTCAGTCTGCAAGCCGACACTCTGTCCACTGAGCCAAACCAGTTAGGGCAAGCCTTCACTTTTGATGAGTTTTTAAAAGTATCTTCTTAATAGTTCTCATTCTCTTCTCCTTCTCTTCTTTCCCCTTCTTTCTTTCAACAAATATTTTTGGAGTGTGGACTCTGTGCCAGGTAGTGTGGTAAATGAAAATATATGGTCTGTGTGCTTAAGGAGTCAGAGTTACAGTGCAATCTCATTGTTTGTGACTTATGTTCTACGTTAATCATAAACTACCTGGGAACAGAAACTGTCTTGTCATCAAATTTTCAGTAATACCTGACATAGGAGAGAGCATAGAACAGGCTCCCAGAATGTTAATGAACAAATTCGTTAATAAAACTTTTAAATAAAATCATTTTTCTATCTAGTATACATATTTAATTTGTCTCTATAATCTATCTGCTAAAACAAACAAACAAAAACAACACTATCATTTGGACACTAGACTAAGTTCAGTATGTACATGATCTCTTTTATACTTTACAACCCTATTTCATAGCTGAGGGAAATAAGGCATGGAGTGGTCAGTCATAGAATTACTGACTAAATGGTGCTGCTGAGTCTGTATCAATCCTGATGGACTTTAGTATTTGAATTCTTATTTGCTCTCTCAATTGTCTCCAGTTGCAGTCTTTTGGTCTCTCTTACTAATCATTGGAATTATAATAAACAGATTTTTTCTCATGTTTATATGTTAAAATTAAAATGGCCTAATGTTCATTCAATGTATTATAATTTTTATGAAAAAACACACACACACACACACTTGTTCTATCTCAAAAGCAAAAAGGTAACATGGAATGTTATGGTAATGAACATCATACTTCATGTTTAATATTAAAAACAAGTGTGTCATAGTTTCTCTAAGGTGTATATCAGAGTTTGCTTAAGGCTTTCTCAACTTGATACAAAATGTTCCTACTTTACATTTCAAAGAGAATCACAACTAATTTCACAATAATTTGTCAGCATGATTAAAGTCATGAGCTTCCGGAGGCTTGCACGCAACTGGGCATGTCCTGATGACAATGAAAACATCATGAAAGTAAAACAATTATCGACCAATAGAGGTTGTGTGTTGTAGAAGTACCATCACTAGGAGATTGGTTTTATAATTTATTCTGCATTATATTCTCTTTAAATTTGGTGTGCATTTTGCTAGAATGGTAAACAAAAGCCATATACTCATTTATAGCCTGCTTAGTATTTTTAAATGCTTAGTCAAAACAAAGAACAAAGCATATTGTTTAAAACATATTGAAAATTGTGTTTATATATATATAAAGTTTTTTTTCAACATCTTTATTGAGGTATCATTGATATACAGTAAACTGCACATATTTATTATTTTTTAAATATATTTTATTGATTCAGAGAGGAAGGGAGAGGGAGAGAGAGACAGAAACATATATATTAGAAGATTATTGAGTATTATTAATCAACATGTGTTAATCACATACGTACAGAAATTTAAAAAAATAATTTCAAAAAACTCTCAGTAAATATTGGGAGACAACCAAGAAGAAAACAATGATAGCAAAGGGAATAGCTATTATGATAGATGCACACAAAGAACGTTTTGGAAGGAAAAAGGGACCGTAAGAAAAGCCTGAGTTTATGATATTTAGTATGTTTCCGCAATCTATTTGATGATGTTTCCCAAGGGGAACTAAATACTGTAAAAGTGGCACATGGTGTTAATCACATATATTAGTCAGAAAGAATGTCGTGTACAGAGGTACCCCTGCACTATGCTAAGGCTTAGAAATGTATAAGTAAATTAATATATTTGGAGCAAAAAATATTAGTAGGCCCCAGGTAAGAGACAGTGCTGGAGTAGTAGATTTCCAGATCGTAAAAGGCTTTCTAAGGACTTAGTCATAGAGTTCCCCTGGGAGATTTTCAGGAATGATGGGACATGATTAAACTGTGTTTTTCTTTTTAGAACTAACCCTTTGGTTATTCTTTTTAGAATAACCCCTTTTAGTGGGGTGACTAAAACCTGCAGTATGGAAACAGCTTGGAATCCATGACAGCTGATGTTACTTCCATACATTTTTACCTGATCCTATTTTATTTTGGTGACAGACTGGTGAATAATGGGATAAGTCCTCCTAAATGGATGTTTCATCCCTCCTACAACTATTCTTGGTGGTTGAACTATTTATAAACTATTAGAGGCCCAGTGCACAAAATTTGTGCACTGGTGGGGACCGGGGAGGCTCAGCCTGGCCCACACCCTCTTGCAGTCTGGGACTCCTCAGGGGATGTCCGCCTGCCGGCTTAGGACCAATATCCCCGGGGATCGGGCCTAAGCTGCCACGCAGACATCCCTCTCGCAGTCTGGGACCCTGCTCCTTACCGCCTGCCTGCTCACTGCTCCTTACCGCGGCTTGCTGCTCCTTAGCACTGCCAAGGAAGCAGGAGAGGCTCCCACCACCGCTGCTGCTGCACTCACTGGCCATGAGCCCAGCTTCTGGCTGAGCGGCGCACTCCTGCATTGAGCGTCTGCCCCCTGGTGGACAGTGCACATCATAGCGACTGGCCATTCCATTGGTCATTACACTGTTCAATTGATTTGTATAATAGGGTTTTATTATATAAGACTCCTTTATATATAAGTGATTGCATCTCACTAATGACATTATTATTTAGTATACTTTATTCTCCCTCTTTCCCAAATGAAAGCATAATGTTTTTAAAAAATTTGTCTTAGATAAGACAAGTAAGCTTTTTGCTATTTATATAGTCTCTTTCTAGGAAGTTTAAATTAATGCTATTCTTATAGCCTTTTTTAAGTTTTCTTCCTCACAGGTTACATGACCTATACTATCTCTATACTAGAGCACATTCTTATCTTGGCCACAGCTAATGAAAACCAGGAATAGTTACCTAAACCAAACTAGGCCAATTTATGAAGTGGTTAATAAATTATGAGGTAACCTAGATGTAAAACTTTGCCCAATAGAAGCAGACTATATTAGAATATGACTAGCTGAACCAATTAAATTCTTGCTTTGGGGTGGGGGTTGTTTGGGGGGCTACTGAGGAGGTTAGTAGTTGGTAATGGGAGCAGAAGCTGAAGACTGCAGAGAAATGACAAATCCAGAGAAGCCTTCATGCATTGAGAAAAAGCTAGGGAACACTCAGCAGTTGAAGAAGTAAAGAAAGAGTATGTTTGAGGTCCATAGCCTTGAAATAATGAGCCACCGAGAGTAGGAAGCATGCCAGCTGTGAGGGTGTGACCAGGTAAGAGTTACAGTGCATATTTTGAATGGCTTCCCAATGTTCAGTAATATTGGCTTTGCAGTGCTTCACTCACTACTCATTCCACAAATACTTATCAAGTGCCTCTGTGCCAAGTGCATACTCTAAGTGGAGGATTTGTTAATGAATAGAAGAGCTCTTACCCTTGTTAAATTTATATTCCAGTGGCAAAGATAATTTTTGTAATGTTCTCTATCTTATATAATAAGGAGCTAATATGCTAATTAGATTGGATGGCAGAACGACCTTTTGGAATGACCAGTGGGTGAGGGGCGGGGCCATGGGGCTACAAGGTGGCCAGGGCTGCGAGGGTCCAGCCCCTTGCACGTGCATCGGGCCTCTAGTTCCTTTATAATAGACCCTTATCACCCGAATGAATACAAGTGTGCCTTTGTTTCTTGCAGTCTGAGAGTCTAATAAAAATGTTGTTTCTATTTTATGGGCATTATTTTAAAGTTATTTTCTTTTTTACAAATATCAATTCAGTAAATTTTTATGACAATTCTAAAAGTACCTATTTATTTTAAGGAGAGAGAGAGAGAGAGAGAGAGAGAGAGAGAGAGAGAGAGAGAGAGATTTGTTGTTGCACTTATTCATGCATTCATTGGTTGATTCTTGTATGTGTCCTGACCAAGGATCAAACCCACAACTTTGGCATATCTGGACAGCACTCTAATGAACTGAGCTACCAAACCAGGGCCAAAGTATCTAAATTTTACAGAACAGGAAATGAAGGTAAAAAGAAAACTTTAATAAAAAAAATTCCCTGAATTAGATGGTGTCAGTAGTACCATCTACTACAAGTAGATGGTGCAATCAAGTTTTTAATTCAGGTAGTCTGACTCCTATGTTCATGTTTTCTACCATTTTCCTATGCTGCCTTTTAAGGCACTTGTAGAATTCCCTTTGTGTTCTGTGTAATGACTAGTACTCATCTTTCATCTCCTAATTAATTTTACATTTCTCAAGAACAGGGTTTCTAGTCAGTATTTAATATATATCATCATCAGTATGGACAACTAAAGGGCTTTAAATGTAATGGGATGATGAAGTGATAATGCTGCTGGTCACTTTGGTCACAACTTATATCAGGAGGTAATAGTCTTTCTTGATATCTTCAATTAATCATTATAGAATCACATATTACTGTATACAGTAACATCATGGTGAATCACAGTAATTCTCAGAGGGATGTAGATATTAACATAGCTTTTATATGCCATAAGCTCTGAGTCACAGGAGCAAATTGACATAACATAACTAGCCTCCGGGTACTATGGTAATTCTTCTGAAATATGACTTACATCGTTTGTCATATGTAATAATAAAAGTATAATATGCTAATTAGACTGGACGACCTTCCAGACAAAGCCACAGTGGTGGGGGCTGAGGCAGAGGCAGCCACCGTGGTGGCGGGGGCCGAGCCCCTTGCATGAATTTTGTGCATCAGGCCTCTAGTCTACACTAATAAAAGAGAAACATGGTAATTGGCGTACAACCGCTACGCTTTTCATTGGCTAATCAGCGAGATATGCAAATTAACTGTCAGCCAAGATGGTGGCCAGCAGCCAGGCAGCTTGAAACTAACATGAGGCTTGCTTGCCTCAGTGACGGAGGATCGGGAGGATCGTTGGAGGAAACCAACGTTCCCCGCCTGCGGCTGCAGGCCTCTGAGCAGGCAGTTTAAGAAACATTGTAACAAATACCGCCGGACTTCAGCCAGCAGATTCGCAACATTGTAAGCAAAGGCCAGAAACCTACTTTCAGCACTGGAGGGAGGCCTAAGAGCTGGAGCCAAGCCTCAAGGTAAAGCTGGCCCAGAATAAAAAGAAAAAAAGGAGCGGTTGGGAACTTCAGTCACTCCCAGCCTGAAAACAGCCCTCAGCCCCTCACCCAGACTGGCCAGGCACCCCAGTGGGGACCCCCACCCTGATCCAGGACACCCTTCAAGGCAAACCAGCCGGCCCCACCCATGCACCAGGCCTCTACCCTATATAGTAAAAGGGTAATATGCCTCCCGGCACAGGGATCAGCGTGACAGGGGGCAGCGCCCAAACACCCTGATCACCCTGAGGCTCTGTGTGTGACAGGGGGCGGGGCCACAACCCCCTGAGAAGCCCTGCTCTGTGCCTGATAGGGGGGAGCTCCCCCCCCCCCACGGGCCCTGCTCTGTGTGTGATGGGGTAGAGCCATAACCTCCCCATTGGCCCTGCCCTGAGTGTGAGAGTGGCAGTGCCCCAACCCCCTGATTGGCCCTGCTTTGTGAGTGACAGGGGGTGGCGCCGCAACTTCTCCATCGACCCTGCCTTGAGTGTGACAGGGGACGGTGCCCCAACCCCCCAATTGGCCCTACCCTGAGCGTGACTGAGGGTGGCATCACAACCTCCCAATCTGCCCTGCTCTGTGCATGACAGGGGGCGGCGCCCCAACTCCCCAATCAGCCCTGCTCTGAGCCCGACCAGGGGCTGCACCTAGGGATTGGGCCTGCCCTCTGCCACCCGGGAGCAGGCCTAAGCCAGCAGTTTGTTATCTCCCAAGGGGTCCCAGACTGCGAGAGGGCACAGGCCGGGCTGAGGGACCCCGAGTGCACAAATTTTTGTGCACCGGGCCTCTAGTATAATATAACTGAGAATGTTTCCATATTATTCTTACCTTTGTTACATGGTAAATCTCTTTGCGTTTAAGTGCACATTTGTTTTAAATGTATTTTTATTGATTTCAGAGAGGAAGGGAGAGGGAGAGAAAGATAGAAACATCAATGATAAGAAAGAATCATTGATCAGCTGCCTCCTGCACGTCCCCCACTGGGGATGGAGTCTGCAACCTGGGCATGTGTCCTTGACTGGAATCAAACCCAGGACCCTTCAGTCTGCAGGCTGATGCTCTATCCCCTGAGCCAAACCAGCTAGGGCTAAGTACAAATTTCTTTGTGTTGTTTCTTTATGTTGTTTTATTATGTGGATTTGAGCAAAATGGTTGAAAATCTGTGGGTACTTGAGATCGATATACAACATCCAGTTGACTTCACTCTGCCTCTTCAATTACAACAGTGATAGACACCAAACACAAAATTACTTACAAATTTATTTTGAATATGATCTGTCTTCTCATTTTTGTTTCAACATATTGAATTTTTATATAATTCATCAAGATCCCCAACTATTGCACAAGTGTTTTTAATATTTACCCAGTAGTCCCACTTAAGCAATGTTTACTAAAAAATAAAAGTTGAACATATCACATTGAAATCACTACTGCAAAAGGATTAAAATGTTTGAAATGCTGTAGGTGCTTTATGAATGTATTCCCTGAGGTATGAAACTGTTACCAAGGAAACATTTTGCAGATGTTAGTAAATCTCTTGCTTGCTTTTTAGAAGAGGCACAGGAAGACAACATATTTTTCTTGGAACATTTCAATTGAACTCAACCTTACATTATTGTAATAGTTTCTAACTCCTCAGAGTCATATATAAATTATTTTGTTAATTGAAAATTCTTGCAATTTATTTCAACCATGATGATGGTTTGATATATGTGCTTGTTTTTCAGGTTTTGAAAGTACCTGCTAAGCAGAATTCATAAACTGCAACAGTATCTTAAGGGAATTTTATTATTAATAAATATACTGAACATGAAGCAATAAAATTATCATTAATTTATTGAAGAATAAACACACTTAAAGAAAGACATAGGTGAATAATCAAGAGCACATGTTCACTTTCTCTGATTCGTGTTTCTCTGTAATTTTAGCAGATTTATCAATGTCTTTTAAGGCTGATGCCAATTCCATTAGTTTTCACTAATTCCAAAGCTGAAGGGGTAAATTAATTATTGATAATTTTTCTAAATTATCATTTGACCATGTATAATAGTCGATTTATAATGTTTTCTTTTTCTTTGGAATGACATAGAATGGAGATGAATAAAGTAATTCTATACAAACACTTTTCAAAACTAAAGATTTTTGCATGAAATGAAAGTTTTAAATGTGTAATTAAGATAGTTCTATTTTTATTATTAAATAGAAATTCACAATAAGAATAAAATTTAGCCATATATTAAAAGACAGAAAGAAATAGTAAAAGAAAACATCTAAATTAACAGTTTTGCTTTGTGGTTTAAATAACAATTAAACCATTATTGCTTCTTTGGCTTTATGGATTTTATTTTATTTTTCAAAATATAAATTTTATTATTAGTGTTTTATATTTTTATTGATTTCAGAGAGAGGAAGGGATCAGGAGAGAGGGATAGAAACATCAATGATGAGAAAGAATCATTAACCAGCTGCCTCCTTACTGGGGATAGAGCCCACATATGCCCTGACCAGGAATCGAACCATGACCTCCAGGTTCATGGGTATGATGTTCAACCACTGACCACACTGGCTGGACTAATATATAGATTTTAAGTCATACATTGAAATAGGCAAACAACATGATGGATATTTGGACTAAAACTTAGTCATCTTGACAACATACTTTAATTGCCCATAAATTATCTATTTTAAATATTTGACATGTTGGGCTATATCTTCTGCAGTATTTGTAGCCATTAAAGTCAGTCAAGGAAATTAAATTGTTATGTCTGTTTTAAGATGAAGGTTTTCCATATGCTGGGATGATGGAGAGATTAAGCAAGAACTCTCTTTGTCTCTTCTTTCATGTAAAGTTGTCTGTACATCTAGCATTTTCAACCTTTCGGATTCCAGTCAATTGTGGTAAAGTTGACATAAAATAAAACACAGCGAAGTGGAACATGAACTTAAAGTTAGGATATAAATGATGAGGTGACCCATGCAATATTTTCTTGATTTCAAAATTAACATATATGCTCAGCAATGCCGACCCTGTATTTATACTTTTTAAATTAGCTCAAGAGAGAATGCATTTCAACCAAGAACCCTTAATGACATTTTAATGGAACCAGACAACAAAATGGATACCCATAGCAGATTTTCTTCTATAACACTGAAATGTCTTTTCTATTTCTATTTCATACTTTGCACTCTTTTAAACTTTGCATTTCTTTCAGGATATAGTTTTCTCAAACTTTATTGTAAAATAGGAAGATGTTAATTTTTATATTGTAACTTCTGATCTTAGTAAACCTGGGCCCTATTACCTCCACTTAAAGATCAAGAACAAAGACCAACTGAATGTGGAGCTCTGGCTTTAGTAGTTCCTAGGATCAGTAAGTAGTATTGAGCAAGATGGCCTTCAGGCTCCATTTCTTGTACAATAAAAGTTTTGAGTGGGTTTTCCCTGAAAACCTATTTAATAAAGTTCTTAAAGGGTGGGATTATGTTGACTTGCATATTTTTTTTTCACTTTTATACACTCTTGTGCCACAGTATTGCTCTCAGTCATTAGTGAAAATAGCCTCATCATTCTAGATGACATTTATACTTCCCAAACCAATAAGAGGGAGCCATCTTGTGGTTTAGCCTCAGAGTGACTTACATTTATACTGTAAAAGAATGTGTAATTTTTTAAAATATAGTAGTCTTATATGTGTTATGAACGTGATCTAGATGTTTAACTTACAGATAATTTAAGGAAAACTCCAGTTCTTGGTATGAGTAATTGTCAGGTTAGAAATATCATTTTCCTATTATCTATGAGAAATTAACTAATAAAAATATTAGGATAAATGAAAAAAGTTGTTATTTATATTATAAAATAAATATCGGCAAAATATCTTCATATAACTTATTTACTTATTGGACAACGTAATTTAGTTTCTAAAAAGAAACTTTTAAAAATAATATTAATATGATACTATTTTATATTGTGAGTGTATTTTTATTAACAGCTACATAGGTGTTATTTCTGCTAAACATATGTACTTTTTAATATGTGTTATATATTGTATTCTTATACAGCAGCATATGACAAACTCACATTCCATAATTAACATGTTTAAATTCTAACTGATCAAAAAGTTTGATTTTTTTTTTATTATTAGTTAAGGTATTACAAATGTGTCCTCATCCCCCCCCATTAACTCCTAACCTCCCCCCACCCAGCCCCGCACACTCATGCTCCCATCCCCCTGTTGTCCATGTCCATTGGTTTGGCTTATATACATGTATACAAGTCCTTCGGTTGATCTCTTCCCCTTACCCCCGCCCTCCCCTACTTTCCTTCTGGGGATTGATAGCCTGATCGCTGTTTCTCAGTCTTTGGGTCTGTCCCTGTTCATCAGTCTATGTTGTTCTCTATAATCCACAAATGAGTGAGATCATGTGGTATTTATCTTTCTCTGACTGGCTTATTTCACTTAGCATAATGCTCTCCAGTTCCATCCATGCTGTTGCAAAAGGCAAGAGTTCCTTTTCTTTTTTACCGCAGCATAGTATTCCATTGTGTATATGTACCACAGTTTTCTAATCCATTCATCTGCTGATGGGCATTTAGGCTGTTTCCAAATCTTAGCTATGGTGAATTGTGCTGCTATGAACATAGGGGTACATATATCCTTTCTGATTGGCGTTTCTGGTTTCTTGGGATATATTCCTAGTAGTGGGATCAATGGGTCAAATGGGAGTTCCATTTTTAGTTTTTAGAGGTAGCTCCATACTGTTCTCCACAGTGGCTGCACCAGTCTGCATTCCCACCAGCAGTGCAGAAGGGTTCCAAAAAGTTTGATTTTTATGACTCAGAATTTTAATGACAGAATATAAAAGATAATATTTTATTGTCTATTTTATTATCATTATTCTGTCCGCTGAGTTATTTTCTGAGATTGCCCAACCTTTTGCTATCCTCAGTAAGTGTTACAACTGCTAACTCAGAACACACTGAAAGATTTCCATCATATAAGAAAATAAATCACAGACAATGACATGCCAGTGCTGTACACCCTTAGTTTCAAACAAGTCCCTAGAATTGTCTAGAAAACAATTACTCATACAAAGAACTGGAGATTTTCTAGATTCAAAGTAAATGATAAGAATGTGGTATCTGCATTTTTTCATTATTTTTTAATTCAAAAGGGGGAAAAAATCAATAACCTGAATTGAAAAAATATTTTAATTTACTATGTGCAACACACCAATTTAAAACCCATAATTTTAGAAAAGATCGAGTATTGCTTGGAGATTATTGATTGCTTAAAAATAATACTAACATAAAGTGTGCATAAATCCATGACTTACGGTTCTCCTACAGATGTTATTCCCTTCCTGGCTTTGCTCTTGAAGGTAGAGCCTTCCTATTTGCTCTCCTTGAGATCTCATGGCCTAATGAGTAGGTACTCAAAAAGATCTGTTGATGATAATGAAGAGAACAAAGAAAGCACCTAGAGATAACAATATTATCACCAGGTAGACTTCTAGTATCCATTCTGGCATTTATTAAATGCAATGTAACAGAGTAGAACTATATTTCTTTCAAGGGATTCAATTATCCATTATCAATCTTATATCAGCAACTGGCAATTCAAGAAATAATCCATGCCTTTGGATGTTCCACTTTGGAAAATAATTTGGAAATGTGAATAAATTCACCTTGTTTCCTATTTATATTTTTATTCTTTTATTGTTTAGTAACTTAGGAAATACAAGGTTACATTCATAAAAATGACCTTTCATAGAATAAGTATTTCAAGCATGGTCAATCTGTACAAAATTACTTTTTTAGGTGGAAGTACTTATTTTAAAAAAAGACCCTATAAATCTATAAAGATAATTATTTCTGTAACTGATCATTTACAAGAGTTTAGTTACCCCTCCTCCCAAAGGAAACAGAATCTGACATCAATTCAAAATATTGAAAGAATAATTTTTTTATGGATAGCTTAAAAACAGAGACCTGTTTGGAAAACCAAGAGCCATTAAGCTATACAAGTAAATGCTGTCATTTGATTTCTATCTAGTATTAATTGTTTTGAGAACAAATTTTCAGACAATCATTCCTCATGTCACAGAATAGGCTATGAGTGAGCCTTCTTTCCCAGCCCAGCTTCTGGTTACCCTTGTTAACTGGGTGAATTTTTTAGAGCAGTACACTGTTGGGTAAAGAGTGTCTATTGAGATAATTTGATAAGACAGCACACACAGGTCAAATAAAGGAAACAGAAAAACAAAAATATCTGAATAACTGTAGTATACTACAGTTCAGTAACTATGCCTGTTTCCAGTTTAATATTTCCATGTAATTAACAATGTAAATGTGCAAAATTACAAGTAAGGAATATATAGAAAATCAAATTATCAAGAAGAAAACAGCTTTCGCCGAGTTGGTGTGGCTCAGTGGTTGAGCGTCAACCCAGAAACCAGGAGCTCAGGTTTGATTCCTAGTCAGGGCACATGCCCAGGTTGTGGGCTGCATCCCCAGTAAGGGGTGTGCAGGAAACAGCTAATCAATTATTCTCTCTCATTATTGATGTTTCTCTCTCTCCCTCTCACTTCCTCTCTGAAATCAATAAAAAATATATATATTTTTAAAAAGAAAGCAGCTGTCACCGAGTAAATTGTGATAGAACACATTATAATAACCAGTGAATTTTGTGGTATTGAAAATGATGACTATAATGACAATAATAAATATTTTAAACCGTGGTAGTAAAAATTAATCATAGCTTACCAATAAGCAATAATCACGTTATACTTGTTTGCATACATTTCATTTAAGAACGTATCACCTATAAATACCTCTAGCTCTTATACTTACAGATGAACTAGCCTGATTCTATGCCAGCATTTCAGTCGAAAAGTGCTAATGTTATGATATGAATCATTCAAGTGCAACTCAATTAGCAAAGGGGCAGCTTGCCAAGGAAAATCATAATGCCAGCTTAACAAGGAATTCTCAGCTTATCAATTTTCCTGAACCTTATGCAGCCAATAAATATAAAAAGACATAAATTACAGATATTTCAAAAATGAGAGACAAGTTATCATATACCATACTGAAACATTTTCTTGAATTTTTTCCTTAATCTTTACTATTATACTATCACCTAACTGTGAAGAGGAAAAAAACAAGCTGAAATTCCAGATTTTAAAAAAAGCAACCCAACATTCCATTTTGAAATGGTCTCTATGGGCCAGTTAAGTAAAAGTGGTTTATTCAATAAACAGGTTTTAAGGAAAAGGCTTTCAAATAAACAAAAAATATAAAAACAATAGTGCCAAGTCATTTTTCTAGATAGTAACACATCTCCTCTCATTCTATCCCAGTAGAAATGCACCCTTATTGTACTTTTCCTATAACAATGTATATATTAAGGCTTCTCTGAAACATATATTACTGGTTTATAATCTAGATATAATAGTTTCCATCAGAACAAAATGTACTATGACTTTTCCCAAGAAAACAATATGATCCTTTGATAAAATCTACTCTTTATAAAAAATGAGACAAGAGTGATATCCATATTATTAAAAAGCGTGTTTATTGTTTTTGATCAAATTATCTGCAGTTACATGATAAATGCCATATACCGTATATGAGTTAGTAACTGATTAAAGAACTTGTTAGTTGCAGAATTGGACTAACGATAATATAAGGAGAAACAAGTTGTTAAAATCATGCATAATTTTTAAATGTACTTCCCGCATAATTTCCTAAAAAAAATGCCATCATCTGGACAGGAAGACATACAGACAACAGACACAGGAAGACTTATTTTAAATCTACAGAAAAATAACACCATAAAATAGCAATGCTTTTTTTGGAGGTCCTTTAAACATCTTGGCTCATGAATAATAAATCACTGTATATGATATGAAGATGGTAGTACATTAAAAATATACGGCACATTTTCTTTTCATTTTGTTTTCCACAAAATGTTATATAATGTTCATAGAATGGCAGGCTACTTCACGCTATTTTCTCCCCAACAGCATCATCATCTATCATACATTAAAATACAAACTTAAGGAACAGCTATTGCATAATCCATAGAGCTGAAAGTGGAGGAGTACAAAGTTATTCAAGCATGTTCAAACACAGTCTTACATCCAAACCCTTTCCTGGCCTTTAACCCACAGTTCCTCACCCCTGCATTTACAGTAACAAGCTAGATTGGATAATGTGTATGTAACTGGGGTTGCCTGAAGGCACCTTTGCCAAAACTACCCTGGAAAGAAATCAACGATTAAAATAAAACAAGTTAAATCATTATATTTTTATTAATTTTAATCTATAAATATAAATTATGTTTGGCTTATAGTTTTTAAATTAATATTACCTTGTAAGGTTTTATATATCTTCATATTGTGAAATGGATTTTCTGTTGTTGTTAATCCTCACCTGAGGATATTTTTCCATTGATTTTTTTTAGAGGGATTGGAAAGGAGGGGGAAGACAGAGAGAAACATCTATGTGAGAGAGACACACTGATTGGTTGCCTCCCACACGCGTCCCACCCCAGGGCCGGGGATAGAGCCTGCAATCGACCAGAATCAAACCTGAGACCCTTTAGTCCTTGGGCCTATGCTCTGTGCACTGAGCCAAACCAGCTAGGGCTGAAATATATTTTTAAATACTCAATTTAGAAGTATTGCTATTTTATAAGAAGATATTTAAAGTTATGTACTGCAAATAATGTGCATAGAAATTTTTATCAATTTATGTTGACCTTATAAATGATTTTGTATTTCATTATTTTATCAACCTGAAGACATCTCATCATTGTTTAACACTTGATGTGCATTTATGAATAGCTTAAAGGAGAACAAAGCTAGAGATAAGGGATTGAAACGGGTATCGATTATAGGCAGCAGATATGAATTATTATATGATGTGCTGTCTTAGGGGAGTGGAGTTATTTGGAATTTATAAAGTAAAAGTCATTTCTTGATGAAGAGAAACTTTAAAAAAAAATCACTTAGAGCTGTGTCACAATGGAACAGGCTGCTCTCAGAGTAACAAACTACCTGTTTCTCTAAAAGATTTATGAGAATTTACCATTACATTCCTGGTAATTTTTACCAGGAATGTAATGGTAAAGATTATGACATTGAATGGAAACACCTCAAAGATTTATCTTCAATTGTAATGATATGAAAGAAAGACAGTTAAAATTAATTTGAAGAAGAAAAAATTATAAAACGTTTAGAGTTAAATCAAGCCTTATCAGAAAATAAATTTACATATGTTCACATCAATTGTTCTCTCTTGAGGAACTTTGTCAATAATCCAGAAAGTCATGTCTTATTCCAAACATACTAAGTTCAACATTTAGAACAGTGCCAGGGGGTTAGAAGATTCTTTACAAACATTTGCTTAATCAATGATTGAATCATAACCTCCTACATTGAACACAGCGTGTATATATATATTTTAAAATGCATTAGTGATTCTGATGTACACTAGGATCCAGAACCACTATTTTAAAAACCATATTCCACCACCTTTAAAATTCTCCTCTTATTTTGCTGATGTATAACCACAGAAAATACTGAGAAAACTGCCTACGACACTATAAAATCATCCAATATTACTAGTTATTAGTAGCTGTCTTGTAGAAAAACGGTTTGACAAATAGTCATTCTTCAAAGACAGTCCAAGTAGGTTTTTAGAATTCTTTTGTTAATAATTGGAAAAAAATTTGATCCATGTTGTTGAGGCAAAATATGGCTTTGTAATTAAGAGATGGTCAAATCAAATGATTACACTGCTCACATTTCCCATTTATATTGCAAAACATATCACAGCATTATGGACCTTTGTCCAGAAAATTGAATCATTTTGCATTTTCACTTTGAAGGAATTTGTTCCATTAATAACGTGTGTGTGTGTGTGTGTGTGTGTGTGTGTGTGTGTGTGTGTGTGTGTGTGTGTGTAAATGAAGAAAAAAGAAAGAGATGAAGGCAGATTAAGCTGGAAAGTGCAGAGGGAAAAATGAGGCAATCCCAGCTATCAGCTCAGCATTTCTCTTTCTTTTGTCATGATTCCTGGGAGAAGCTTCTCCAGAATAATTTCCTGCCCCAGTTATTTTCAAATCCTAGAAAGTTATATTTTATGCATGGGCTGCAGGCATCTTTGTCATGAGGAATGTGCATACCTCCACTTTTCAAGTATTTACAACAGCAGTGCCTCCCTATGGAAGTTTACTTGTTGGTATCAGTTTTTAGAGAGGAATGGGGGCTGGGAGACACATTTAATTTTAAAGTTTGTTAAGTTACTACAATTCTTAGTGCATGCTGATTATTTATTCCTGGAGAGTTTATGAAACAGAGAATAAAATGGGATCTCTTTATTTTACCGCTCTTTGTAGTACACGGACAAGAACGTAAAAATCAACGTATCTGCCAAGGAAGAATAAAAGTGCAGCTGGCATAATGGGTATTCCATTTGCACTCAACTGAGAAGGAGTCTGTGTGTTTATCTATGAACACTTTATTTTCTAAAATATTGTATTGAACAGCACCAAATTGTCTTATAGCTACAAGCTGTAATTCTTCTTATCATTTTTAGCATCTCTTTACAATGTCAAAGGATGAGCTGATAAATTTCAAGGTCTAATATATGACATGGAAACTGGAGAGAATGACGTGTTTAGTTAAAGGTTCTATTACACGGTGATTGTTGAAATAGACATGATAATTCCTGCAGTGTTTATGAATGGCACTGTGGTCCCAGAGAGAGGAGGCAATACGGACTTATGAAGGAATTGTGGAGAACAAACTTGGCTGACATTATTTTCCAAATTTCAGATGTCTCTAGAATTCTAATCTTTATGGCTGGACCTTTCCATTGCTCATTATTCAGACAGGTTCAGTTACAGAAAGTGATCTTGTCAAAATAGTTTGAAAAACTGCACTAGAAACTCCTTTAATATTTCTTGAGCAGAACAGACAATTTTGGGTACATTTTTAAGAGACATCGAAATTTGTCACTCAAAAAGAATTGTGCCAATTTTGCAACTAAATTCTTCTCTGAAATGCACATGAAGACAGCAACTGACAATGCAAGTTAAGTTTATAGTCTGTCAGAGCTAATGGAGCTAAAAGTTTCAATACCTCTCTAATAGCATGTAACTCAGTCCAGAGGTCAAACACAGGCAATGAAATAATCTCCTTCAAAAACGGAATACCCAAATTAACAAGCGAGATGTGGCTATCAGAACTGTGCTTAATAGGTGGGTACAATTCAAAAGACAAACTTGCAATGATAAAGATGCAAAAATTCTCTGAGTCAGTTATATTTCCATTGATTATATTTGCCTTAAATACACTGTTAAAATGAAAATGTCTTGTGGGCGGAAACCATACTTATTCTCTTATTGTGTTTTAATGAAGTCCATTATTCTGTAGTCTTTGCCTTGTCAGCATTAATAAATACTGACAGGCTGTGTGTAAGTTTATGTTGTATTCTTGGAATGGTTGCTTTTTTTTTTTTTACTAGTTCACCATCAATTAGACGAGAAATACAGGTGATATATGCTGATAAATTTTGAAAGCTTTGGCTTTATTATCTATGTTGCAACATATGTAGAATCTATTTTGGAGTAGGAGATGTGACCTTCAAGGTGGTTAATTGTTGATTGATCTAGGACTCCAGCATGCTTTCCTTCTGTTTCCTTCTTAGAGTGCTTGCACTCAGTTGTTAGGGGACACTCCTGCAAATTTAACTGTTGCCAATTTCTTACTTGCAATATTGAGAGTATTTTTCATTTTTAATATGGGCCAATCCCATATTCCCTTGAATCTACTTCATGGAATGTGTGCTGTGTACTTTATAGATGAAAGGAAAAGTGAGCTATCAATATAATACTTAGTTCTCCAAAGTGACTAGCAGGTTGAGGTCTATTGTGTTAAGAACAAAAAAGTATATTTTTAAGAAGATGATGGCATGAAAGCCTTATTTTTCTCTTAAAATCATAACTACTTACATTGCACAGAGTGGTAGAGTAGTTAACCACCTGCTTTCTTCTGTGAAACATATTGGCTTATTTTTTCACTTTATTTTTCTAAAATTTCCATTATCTTCTATAAGATCTTAGAAATTCATAAACCCAATATATGTATTCATATTTTAGGGCTATCTAGATTTTAAAACAAAATTTATAATTCAAAAATTATAATTTAAAATTTAGATAAAGATTATTAGAATATATTCACAGAACAGGACTAAAAATTGATAATAGAACAGTCATAATGATTTCTTAAATCCAGGAGCTAGGAGGTGGATGGGCTCTCCAGGTGAGTTATTATTATGGAGAAGCATCCAGAAAGGTTGAAGAAGTTTTAAAGACTCTGGCTGCCCTATCTGGTTTGGCTCAGTGGATAGAGCATCGGCCTGTGGACTCAGGGTCCCAGGTTCAATTCCCAGTCAGGGCACATGCCTGGGTTGCAGGCGATCCCCAGTCGGGGGTGTGTAGGAAGCAGCCAATCAATGATTCTCTCTCATCAGTGATGTTTCTATCTCTCTCTCCCTCTCCCATCTTCTCTGAAATAAATAAAAATATATATTTAAAAAGAAAGAAAAAGGTGAAAAGATTCTGGCTTTCTTGCTTCCACAGTTTCTTTCTGGAAACTATTTTAAGTAATAAAAAGAAGTTCTAAGTCCTTACTATAGTTGAACTCCAATTCTAATGTTTGGGAGAGACAGAGAACAATGTCATATATATATATATATACTAAGGTCTAAGGTTTCCTAAAAATTCATAGACTATGGAACCATATATTTCAATGGTTGAGATATATAATTATTTTAAAAAGTGAAATAAACTTCATGTACTATACAAAAGTTACAAATTTTCTAATGTGGCTATTTAAAAATACTTCAGCCTGATCAGCGTGGCTCAGTGGTTGAGCATTGACCAATGAACCAGGAGGTCACGGTTGGATTTCCAGTCAGGGCACATGCCTGCGTTGTGGGCTCAATCCCCATTGAGGGGCATTCAGGAGGCCATCAGTCAATGATTCTCTCACATCATTGATAATTCTATCTCTCTCTCCCTCTTCCTTCCTCTCTGAAATAAATAAAAATATATTTAAGAAAAGATAAAAATATTTCAGAATATCCATATTAGAATTGCAACTTATGTGTGGGTAATTAGTATATATGCACACGTTTTATTTTCTCAATACTAATAGTTTTCTCATTGGCCTAATTTGAAATATTAGGGTTTGACACAGGAATTGTCCAGGCACAGACTACCTCAGGATGCTAATTATAAGGTACTTTTCTAGTTTGAAAAGATCTAGACATGTTTTTATAAACAAGGGGAATTTGGCCTTTTAGTTGCAAAAATTGTTGAACATACATTCGTTTTTAAAAGTTCTTTTTAAAACTTAGAAGTGGATAGACCAGAGTTCAAAAACATTGAGAAACTTTTAGCTTTAAATGGCAGTTTTTACTTTTAGTTTGAGATGGTTAGAGGTCAGAAAAGATTGCCACCTGGTTCAAAACTGGCCTGTTTTTCCCTCGGAATTCTGAGTTCATCGTTTTCTTAATGTTTAAACCTTCCCCTGTTGGTAATTTGGCACACTGAGTTTCCATTTAGTGAATCTGACCAATAATCATGCATATCTAAGAAGCATTTCAGGGCTCTTTAAAAATACAGTATTGGTAAAATAATACAAATAGAGCAAAATGGGGAAAGAAACAGAGTCTGGTTCATTTTAACCAAGAACTCTGTTACGTAGTTGCACTTAATTACACTGCACAGAATGAGTTAATGCCCCATTGCAGCTGAAATAATTCCATGGGGTTGCTGATAAATTTTAGGTAAAAATTTTATTCAAAATTATTCACATCTAGTGAATGGCTTATATATTAAAATCATTGATTCACAATTATAAAAACTGTCAATCCTCACTTTATAGAAATAACTTATTTTTATAATTTAGGATTAAAATCTTCCCTCCTTAGATTTGGAGCTAGGAGTTTGAAATCATATAACTTTGATGGGAAAACTTTTATTATTAAAAATCTCTCATAAATCCAATTTTGTGTTCATTAAATTCATTTTTATCAAAATGTAAATACTATAATACCATTGGATTTTAAAGTCTCATTCTAAGTTAAAATGTAAAAATCTTACTGAACTGTGTTCAATTATATAAAAACATTAAACATAATTACATACAGACAAGTAAGCAGCTATTAAAAATCTAACAAAACAAGGGTACTGGCTTGAATTTTTCAGTGTTTGTCAATAATTAAAAACACATAGATACACAGCTAAAACTCTTATTTAAACACAACAATGCTGTTTTCAGTATTTTCATTCATAGACATATAAAGTTAAGAAAAGTAGATATTTATAGAATGTGATCTCTTAAGCCATACGTTTTGAATTTCCAAAGAGCAAAATTTAATATTCTAAACGAGTAAAGCTATTATCTAAATAATAAAATTTTTTTATTTTAATCTTCTAATTTGAATTTTTTGTTATTACATAAGTATTTGTATGTACAATTTTCTATTACTATTTAACAAGTTTTCCATTGAATTACCTTATTATTTTTTCTATCTGTAACTACAGTATAAGAAAATATTTTAAAGCTTCAAGCTACTAACTTATCTTCAACATTTCCCTTTTCTCTTTGTATAAAGTTCACTGTGAAAATTTTACTTTGCAAGATTATTATGAAATTAAAAATAAAGAAATCCAAAGTAGTTTTCACATGTGCTATTATGTGACATTATATAACTTACAAACACATTGGCAGTGATACTTCCACTTATGTGATTTACTATGAAAGAGCAGATAAATCAATATGAAATAGAATGTCTATAATACATAAATATATATTTGGTATCCATTAAAAGAATCTTAACTTGCCTCAATGACTTTGCATAGCAAATCATAATAATCCCTTCCTCTATGCATTTTAATATAATGGTCATCATTTGTACACAACACACACACACACACACACACACACACACACCCTTATGGCGAAGACACTTTCGAATTGACTGTTTGCACTTGCATGACCCCCGAGACTTAATCTCATTGCTGATGTATATCCTCATGCCTAAGAATTTTATAGATAACCCAGTAGAAAATATTAAAAATCAAAAAGGCTAATGGGAAGCAGGCTCGGGAGATGGTGTCAATCTTCTTGGCCCGGTCGATGAAGATCTTCCTCATTTCATCAGGGCTTTCTGGCATTACCTGGACAGGACGGTTTGGGCCCTTGGGGGTCACACTCTCTTTTGCTTGCAGGCACGGCCCCATGCCATAGGCAGTGAAGCTGAACCGACTTTCCCTTACCTCATCATCCTGCCATCAGAAAAACACAGGAGAACACTTTAGTCATGAAACAGAGCATAATTAACAGCAACTCGGAATCACAACTTAAGCTTTAGCATGATAAATGCTAACATTATTGTAATGAAAAGACAAGCCTACAAGAATGAGTTGTTTTATTCCCCACTCAAGTTTTATTGATTGAATGTGCATCACAGAGATGTGTCCATTAAGAAATATAAAACTCTCAAATTATATGTTTGAATGGAAAAGTAACAATTCTGGTATTGTGTATATATTGCTAGAATATCTAAATAAATTGAGCAAGAAAAAATCTATTGGATATTATGTCACAGACTAAATATTTTTTACATTATGTGTCTAAATGGGTAAATATGATGTCAGAAACGTACCAGGATCATTGACTGAATTTTTATTTTTCATGGAGGCAAATATTTTAATGTTTATTTCCTACACTTTTATGTTAGTTTGTTTCAAAATACAGTTTAGCTCAATAACTCTGGTTAATTTTTGTTATCCTCAATGCTACTTGTACGTTTTATACTAACCGATTTGGGAGACTATAAGATAGTCCCATATTCTGGCTTACATACAATTGCTTTTCAAGTGCATTGATTTAGTTGAAATTATGAATGAAATTTGGCAAAAGTTTATTTCATGTTAAGAAAAATTATGAATTATTATGTTCTAAAAATTATTGTTACTTTTCTCTTATATGTTATAAATTGAAGAGAATTCCCTATGCATATACATGAAAGAAAAATATAAATTTAAGGAAAAAATTATTAATAAAACTATAATAAATCAATAGTGTTTATGATAGGAAAACATGGCACTTACTGATTTATAATAAAGTTCATTAATGAGTAATTTAATTTGAAAAATTTATTTAGATTGTAACAGTAGATGGCTGCCAATTAATTGAATTTCTTGCACTAAAATTGAAAGTTTAAAAGATGACATTTTACAAATTTATTATAGCTTGCCTCTTATAGAAGTAATCTTTATGGTAATACAAGAGATAAAAGTAACCAAGTATTCAAACTCTTGAAAAATATTTTGAGTTTTGAAAGTAGAAGGTCAATGAATAGTATATTACAAAATATAAAAGTAACAAATAAAAATTAAAATGGATTCTAAAAATGAGAAGATGATCAAAGTTGATGTAATAATTATAAAATAGGTTTCTGGTGAATTATGAAGGCAATTCCATCTGAAAGCAAAAACATATAATTATTGGAAAATATCTCAACTGAAGGTGTATCAGTAATTGAATTTTGAGGAAACCAGTATGACATAAAAGCTGATGATCCAAATCCTATGTAATTATTGCTGTAATCCTGCAAAAAATGGAACTTGATTTTTAGTAGTCTTCATAAGAATGTTCATTGGTGCTGGCAATTTTTTTTTTTGTTTCCATGGAGATTTTAAGGCTATATTATTGTTTGCTTTGAATTTTTTATTACAAAAATGCTAAGATTTTAGGATTTTAGCATCTGTGCTTAGTAAAGTAGTATCTATTGACTACCCTTTTTTCTAGTTTTATTGAGAAACTAGAGGCCTGGTGCATGAAAATTCATACACTGGAGGGGGGATCTCTCAGCCAGGCCTGCCCCCTCTCACAGTCTGTGAGTCCTTAGGGGCAGGAGGCAACCTGGCGATCAGGGGAAGGCGATGCCCCATCACACCTCTCCTGCTGCCACTGCCGGCAATGCAAGCCTCAGCCAGCCCTGGTTACCTGAGCCTCGGGTGGCTCTGGGTGTCTGGGTGGCCAACATCTGAGGCTTACCTGTGCCTCGGACTGGTCCTAGGTAGCTGAGCAGCCAAAATCCGAGGCTTGCTTATGCCTTGGACCAGCCATGGGTGGCTGGGCAGCTATCATCCAAGGCTTGCCTGTGCCTCGGACTGGTCCTAGGTGGCTGAGCAGCCAAAATCCAAGGCTTGCCTATGCCTTGGCCCAGCCCTGGGTGGCTGGGCAGCCAATATCCAAGGCTTGCCTGCACCTTGGGGCGGCCCTCAGCAGCTGGGGGGCTGAGGGCGGTTACGGCTGCACCGTGAGCCTGCCACCCCCCCGCCCCCCCGCCCCCGCCTGGGCTGAAAGGACTGTGGGACTCCAGCGGGGCTGAGAGGACTGGGCGCTGCCATCTTGTGGCTATGGGCACCACCATCTTTGTGACAACATGATGGTCAATTTGCATTTTCCCTCTTCATTAGATAGGATAATTGATGTATATCACTGTATAAGTTTAAGGTGTACAACCTGATGGTTTGACTTACATATATTGTGAAATGACTACAATAGGTTTACTTAACATCCGTTATCTCTTATAGATAAAATAAGAAAAAATATTCTGCTTGTGAGGAAAACTCTTAGGATCTACTCTCTTAACCACTTTCTTATATATCATACACCAGGGTTAGCTATGGTCATCATGCTGTACGTTACATGCCTAATGTTTTTTTATCTTATAACTGGAAGTTTGTACATTTTAACCACCTGCTTCAATTACTACCTTTTTAACCATCTGTTCTAACCATATTTTCAAACCTTTGGAGACCCCCATACCTCACAACAGAAATAGTCATTTAAGATTGACCATATTTAGTGAACAACTGTAGTTTTCTCAATCATATCTTTTCACATAACTGACAACGAGTAAAGGGTTAATGCCAGCTGGGGGCTGTCTCAGGACTGCTGAGAGGGACTTCTGGTTCTTCCAGCATCACTTCCTTGAGAACAATAGAGTTCAGCTAAATGGGGAATGTGGTTTGCTTCATCCGCAGTGAAGGAGGCACCTGCTCTCGGGAGGCTGTGCAGGGGCCTACATGACCAGACGGTATATAGGCTTGGTGGGAAATAAAGGCTGTGGCTTCTCTGTGTCAAGGTGACCACAGCCACATGCCTTGACTGTTGTCTGTGGCAGTTGTATCTGTATGTCGTGTGGGTGAGGGGCAAAAGAGCTGTGCTCTTGAGTACCTGCCAAGCCTCCCACTTTGAGGAAGATGCTGTGTCTGACGGGAGGCTTGCCCCACATGCCCCTGTAGGACTGAATAAAGGGCCTTCTTGGCAATTTGACCCCCAAATTTCAGCAGTGGGGACAGAAGCTGACCTGGCTCTCAGATCATTGCAGGCTCCAAAGGTTGGGAGGGAATTCTGATGAGAATGTGGTACTGATCCACCCTGGGTTTGAGGTAGCAGAAGCTCTGTGGAAAATAACTGAGGATAAGTCTTACTATCAGAATATGAGTGACACAGTTTCAGACCTTGTTGAGTTGGTAGATGGGTGATCAGTAAAATAAAACTGAAAGGAACGAGGGTGAAAGAACGGAAAGGAGAGTGGCTTGAGATACAATTAATTCCTTGTCTCCTATTAATTGATTATCTTTGAAACTGAAACTACTCAGGGGTGGGGGAAGAGAAACAAAAGCAAGGAAAGCTAGCAGCCTCATGGCCTGCACTCAAGATGAAACCAGAGGTGCTGGGACTTAAAAGGACATTGCAGTTACCTTGATGTCACATCTCTGTAACCCCAGACAAGTGGTGTTGGAAAATAGTAACTATCATGCAGCCCTGTCCGATATAATGTAAAGCACAAATAGAAGCCATGTGTGTAATTTTAAAATTTAAATTTATACTTGCTACAGTTTAATAAGTTAAAAGAAACAGGCACAATTACTTTTAGTAAGACATGTTCTTTAACTCAGTATGTCTTAAATATTTTTTAAATATTTACTAAGTAAAAATTAAAGAGATATTTTACATTCTTTATTTCTTACTGAGTCCTTGATGCCAGTGGATATTTTAACGTGCCTTAACTCAGACTCCATATTTCTAGTGCTCAATAGTGCCACATGGGGCTGGTGGCTACCATACTGAAGAAAGCAATCTCTCTATATAAAAGCCTAATCAACCATTATGACCAAACGACCAGAATGACTGGAACAACCAGTTGACCAGTCACTATGATGCACATTGACCACCAGAGGGCAGATGCTCAATGCATGAGCTGCCCCCTGGTGTCAGTGTGCTCTCACAGGGGGAGTGCTGCTCAGCCAGCAGCTGGGCTCACGGCTGGTGAGCGCAGCTGCGGCAGCGGGAGCCTCTCCCACTCTGCAGCAGCACTACTTAGTGGCGGCGCAGTGGGCAGGGATGAGTGTGAGCAGTGTGGCACCAGGCCCCGGCTCAGGCTCCTTCCTGGCCGCCTGCTGCTTGGCGCAGTGCTACATCCCTCGAGGGATGTCCGACTGCTGGTTTAGGTCCGGGGGTTGGGCCTAAATCTGCAGTCGGACACCCCCTGAGGGGTCCCGGATTGCGAAAGGGCGCAGGCCAGGCTGAGGGACCCCCCCTGCCGTGCATGAATCCATGCACCTGGCCTCCAGTTCCAATATAAAGGAGCTGGGTCTCAACGTTTTTCAGGATCATGAGGTTGATTGACCTGGAGGCTGATAATTTTTTTTGCATGCTGCAGCATGAAAAGTAATGTTTGGTGTGAATGCTAGTTCCTAATTTGCTGCAGTGTTGCCACTCAGGAATTATTGGCAGGTGTATAATCAAAGACCCCTTTTTGAGTGAGTGGAGCCTTGAGTGGTGGGAATCTATCGAGGAAGGCTGTTGCCTGGTTCTCTCACTGCTGTGAAATAGAATAGTCCTTTAGGGGAGTAGCAATTCGATAATTTTAAAAAGGAGCCTACCCAAACCTTATCCTTTGGGCTCCTCTCGGGCGGACACTGATTAGGAGAATCCCTTGGGCATCAGTTCCCCCGGTGGCTCTCTTTTTGGGAAGGCAGCAGGGCATCTATAGTTCATGGGCACATTTGCTTTTGCAGCTGCCACGCTAGGTTTTACTGATGGAAGAAAAAAAAATACCTGGGCGATTCAGAAGAAAGGTCATGGCCAGAGGTGAATCTACTAGCTCTCTTTGGGTGGCTTTTAAGACACAGAAGAAAATTGACAGAATTCCTAAGACAGATTTCCTAGCACGTTATTGCCCGCTGGGAGGAAGGAAATCTGTTCCAGTTCCGGCAGCTGCTTCCTTTAAGGACCCCTGTTAAATCTGCTGCTTTCATCTCAGAAGTTAAATCCAATGATGCCAGTGGGGAATGGAAACAAAAGGCACTTATATGAGTTGCTGAGTTTACTCCATCCGTTAGGTCAGCTGAAACAAAGAACATTGACTTGAAGGCCAGGATCTCCTTGCCTAACTCTGAATGGGGTTTCAAGGCTACACTACAGTTAAAGTTGAATGTCTGGGAGTGGTGAACGTAGCTTTGGGTGCCAGTGCACAATGTCCAGTAATGCTGCTGGGGAATGAGAAGGTTATATGAAGAGCAAAAGAGAAGCTGGTGGGGACGAGAAGGAGGCATAGTGATGCTGTGGTAGCAGGTATCATGTTCATAGTAAAAGCTGCAAATAGGAAAGTAAGGGACTAAGATATATCCAGTAGGTGGCATTGTCTTTGGCTAAATGTATAATCAGAAAGGACGTGACATGTGAAGGAATGATCTTGCCAAATCTGGCTTAAGCCTAATCTTGAGCAATTGTTCCTTAGCCCGGATGTAATTGGATATATTAAAATGAGAGCCCTTAGAATTGCCTGAACCTTCCTCTGTAGTAGCTATTAAACAAGATTCCAGGCAAATAAAGAAAGCTCTCAGTTTTCAGTAAGGGAATGGTGGTGGCAGCATTAATCTTCTCTAGAGCATTCGCATCTACCCTATGTAAAACTAAAGGGGTCCTGAAGGCTGACTACTTGGGTTCCTTAGAGATGTACCCCCTACAGCCTTCTGAAACGACTCAAGAGTTTCAGAAGGACAAAGAAGGCTGGTAGGCTTTGATAGACTTGACTAAAATGTTCCTCTTAATTTCAATCTAAAAAAAGTCAAACACAGTGTGTCTTCTTGTGGGATAGACCCAAACTGTAACCTAACTGTCACCCCTTAAGGAAACCCGAATTCTCCAGCATATTGCCACAACCTGGTTGGAAACAGTTTGATTCAGATCACTGTCAAAAGTGAGTTGGTTAATGAGAAATGATAGTTTCCCTCTCCGAGGAGAAAGTCAAGGGAAGTTTTGGAGACTGCAGTGGCACACATGATTAGGTAAAGGTGGCTAACCTTAACCTTGACAAACTACTAGAGACAAGTCACAAACAGTGAAGGGCAAACTGCTGTTTCTTCTGGATCCCACTTGAGAAAAACAGCTTGTAACACTACCTGAAATCTGGCAGATAGGTTTTGGATTTCTGTTGGCCACGCTGTATAAAGTGACTGGAAGACAGACCGAATGTGAAAGGGGAACAAGAGATTTGAGGCAGGCCATAACCCAAGCTGACCCTCAGAGGCCTTAAAATTTATCCACTGCAGAGGTATCTGCTACTGAAATACATGTGGACTGGAGTTTCTGGAGAAAGTTCAATAGAGGTTCCCTAAGGTAGCTGCTAGGATTCTAGACTAGAAAACTCTCTGATTCTGTGAGCAGGTATAGCAATGTATTGGAATGATGGCTACTGGCATTCTCTTTTGTTCTAGAAGAACCAGACGCCCCAAACTGAAGGAATCTGAAGAACATCAGACTATATGTAAGCCTAAGTTTCTACCATGTTAAAGGTGATGTCAAAAAAGCATTAAACAGACTGATGAATCTCAGAGGGAAGGTGGAGGTGGGTGGGTGGGGAGAGAATTTATATGCATATATGCATAATCCATGGGCACAGACAATAATGAGGTGAAGGCCTGGGGCAGGGGGTGGGTGCAGGATGGAGGAGGTCAATGGGGAAAAACAAAAGGGACATCTGTAATACTTTCAACAATAAAGAAAAAATTTAAAAAAATTTACAGCAACAATAAAAAATGGCATTCTAACTTAAACTCCCTGATAGAATGAAAATGGTATATTCAGAGACAAGTTAAGGGGAGTACCTTGGGAAAAGCATGTTCATGAAAAGGTACCTATCTGACAATGATCCAATGATGGAGTCTCTGGCTGAGCTACCAAAGTGGTCTAAACATCATGATTCTCTTTCCACTGAGGCAAAACAGGACACCTGGTTCACCAATGGAAACTCCAATATGAAAGGTCAGGACTCAACCCAGACCTGCAGTGGAATGAATAACTGTTGTTGAAGAGAGGAAGTCAAGTCCACACAATGGGCTGACTTGAGAACAGTATATGTGGCAGTATGGGAAGAATGGTTCTTGCTCTCAGAGCAATATCTGGATACACAAAGATGCGAAGGGTGTGAGCTATAATGCCCAATAGAAATTCCAGGGTGGAAAGAAATTAGGTCATTTAATGCCCACCAAGTTGCTAGCTCCGAAGAAGATAAGAGTGCCAATACAGATGTCATGGACTGTCCATGGACGTAGCCATGGTGGTGTCCAGGCCATGCAGCAATGGACAGAACTGTGACATATTCCTCTGTTGCACAATGAAAGCATCCATGTGGTGAGAGCTTGTCTTGAATATCAACAAAGAAAAAATTGCATGAAAATTGCTTTGGGTGAAAGCTCCCAATGACAAGCACTCACGCACAGCCGGCAGATGGAATACTTAGGGTCTTTGCCCATGGCTCCCGGAAGATTTAATGGGTTTTGGCAGAAATAGACAGCTAGTCCCTCTTGGGATTTTTTACACTGTAACAAAAGCCACAGCTGACAATACTATTAATGGCTTGGAACAAGACATTTTATATCAGTTTGGGCCCCTACAATAGATCTCATTGGACAAAGAAACACATTTAAACATGACCGGTGTATAAAATGGCCCAAGAACACAACATGGGGAGGGCATACCATACATATCTCACCTGCTGACAGAACAATGGTTTACATAGGAATTGGAATGAGCAATGAAAACATGCATTACTAAAGACAGGATGACAATGACATGATGGCTGGCTAGTTCACTAGATGAGTGTGTATGAGAGTGAACATGAGTGAGTTTAAGTAGGAATGCCTTTAGAAAGCTGTCTGGTTTCTGGTGGGGAAAGTGTACGGGGTGGAGTGTTACCTGATATAATGACTCTGGGTCCACGGTCGTATTTGAATTTTTTAGCTGTAGGGACCATTCCTGCATATGACACTGCATCTATTTCTGTAAACTAGAAGCCACTCATGCCCTGTGCAGGTGAGGGAAGAAAAAATCCTGTGTGCTGAGTAGCTTAGCTGCAAGGCCCCCAGTTAAATGAAGCTACTTTATCTGCTGTCTCTCTTGCTTTTTATCCTTCTAAAAAGTTAAGCCCATGACATACACGGTTAAAGCTTATTTCAGTCTTGTAAGTATGATTCTGTCTTTAAGCTTGTAATCAGAGCTATGGCGCTGTACTGAACAAAGCTACATCACATTTGGACATCGGTTTTGATAGAAAAATGACACATTGGAACAATTTAAACTTAACCATCTTTATATAGCACTGGTTCATCATAAAAAAGGGCAACAATTTGTAAAACTGCCATTATTCTATGTGCATGCAGTGATGATCGTCTTGGCAAGGCCAATGTTTCTTGCACGGTGGTCTATATAACACCTGTCTTGGAATCACTCACTGGGGGGGATTGTTGAGACTAATTTTCTAGGTCTCCATGCAGAGAGTCCTTCTCATTAGCACTTAAGCTGTCCCACTTACCTGCACTTCCCACAGCGTTTGTAGGTGATTATAATGCCCAGTCAAGTTGTAGAAACAAAAGTTTCCTGGAGGCACAATGCAACTATCCTAATCAGCTTGAATTCGTAAGGATGTAAAAAAATTTTTTTAAACTCCTCTAACACTCTATAATTTACATTTTAAGTGGTGGTTTATGGAAATATACCCTTGTAATGGCTTTTGCATTAGTATTAAACTATTATTTTATTTTTAAGCAATTCCTGTTTTTAAGTAAGGCTGTTTCTAGGTAAGACTATAAGTAAGAATATACAACCTATATCTTTATCCATTTTAAAATGTACTACGAGACATAGGCATATGTTAGAAAAGAGACTTTGAATAAGTATGTTATACTAGTATAATGTGATTTATTACGTTATTGTTTTCAAAAGCACCTAGAATATGATTTCACTTACAAATTCATCACCAACGGCTTTCCTACTAATTTTGGAGTTGAAGAAACAGAAACCTTTAGTTTCAATGAAAACACTTTCCTCATTAAAATGTCTTGTTCAAATATTTATTTCCTGGCAATGGTAATAGAAAATAAGAGGGTGAGGAACACTGTCTGCATAATAAAAATATGTGTGTACTATAGCAAATAATTTTCAAATATTTTATGTAGTCATAAATATACTAGATAGTTCAAATTTAAATTCTGAGTCAAGATTGGTATTCAAAATGAAAATGTTTTATTATAGTTAAGTGATTCCATGGCTTCATCATTTATTGCCAGGAGTCTGGGTAGTCTTACTTAGCTCTCAGATTTTTGGTTTTTAGTTCCAAAAAAACACACAAGGATTATAGCACTATCTAGCAGGATTGGGTTTTTTTTTTTTAGGGTGAGAGAAAATATATAAAACACCCAATAAGTTATTCAAATTACTGCTATAATATTATTAATATTGTATTCATTATAATTGTAGTATTGTGGAAATTGCATAATTACACAATATAAAATAAAAATATGATTACCGACTTGAATCATTTTACTATTAGATATTTTAAATCCACAGAAACTAAACTAGCACTAAAGTGCTATGTAAAATAGACCTACCCAGCTGCTTCCTCTGCAGTGGCCTTACACTTGTGTTTCACTTAAAAATTAGTCAACGGCAGCCTTGGCCAGTGTTGCTCAGAGCATCGGCCTGTGCACCTAAGGGTCATGGGTTCAATCCTAGTCAAGGGCATGTACTTGGATTGCAGGCTCGATCCCAGCCCAGTCAGGCTGTGTGCCAAAGGCAACCAACCAAAGTGTCTCTTACACATTGATGTTTCTCTTTCTCTCCCTCTCTCCCTCTCTTTGTCTCTCTCTCCCCTTCCCTCCCTTCCTCTCTCTCTCTCTCTCTCCCTCCCTCCCTCCCTCCCTTCCACTCTCTTCAAAAAAAGCAATGGAGAAATATCCTCATATGAGGATTAACAACAACAAAAATAATTAGCCAACAGCATATATTTGAAAATAGCACTTTGCCCCTCTATGCCTTACTCTGCTATTGTCACAATATGTAGGGTTTGCTATATGACTGTTAGAATTCTTTGCAAATCTAATTTCTGCAATCAAGAAGTCTTTAGCCTTGTCAATATGTTCCATGAAACAGCACAAATATTTCTGGTGTGCCCGTTAGGTGAGGCACGTGGAGTCATCTTATAGCTTCAGAAATAGGATCTCAGCTCTGTTAGTCCAGACTTCACGTAGTCAGATGCTGAGAGAGAGTAAGGACCTCTAGACCTCAAAAAGGTCATGTGGCTTTAAAAAAATGACTGACCTATTGGGTTCTTTTTGAAAGGCTCCACTTAAAGCATTATTTTTTTTCTAACGCTAACGGCCTGCAGAAAATGCCCATCCTCAAGGACAGTTACTTGTCTTGAGCAAAATGTACTCTCCTTCCCATTCACCTCCTAGGCCTCAGCCCACTGCATCTGGTTCTCCCATTGCAGGCCTCCCAGACCCCACAAAGCACAGAGGGACAAGGAAGCATTAATTTTAAGCACAGTTGAAGCTTTTCTAATAGCTCAGCATTAATATTAGATTATTATATTAAAAAGTGCATTAAATTATTTTGTGACTAATTTCTTTGGTTTCAATGAATTTTCTAAAATCACCATCACTTAGAAAATTCTAAGGTAAGATAAAAAAACATGAATGATTTTAAAATATTTTTATTTCAAGTATCACTCAAAATATTTCTTTGATATAATTCTGCTTTCTGGAGATAATTTCAGCTTAAATTTCTAATGAACTGAAGGCCCAAAATCAAGGTGCTTAGAGAGACATCTAAAACTTTTGACACTATGTGTTAGCCAATATTTAATGTTCATAAAATTAAGGCACTTTACAACTCAAAATATAGTTATTAATAGAAATTAAATAGAATAAACTCAAAATGAGCTCAAGAACATGGCTAATTAAAAAGGTAAATTTTAATAGTTAATTTTCCCACAAGTAAATCCTCTTAATATGCTTCAATCAAGTTAGAAGGGTAGGCAATGAAGAAGGTAAAAACTCATTTACTTAAGCATGCAATTCTTTCTACAGGAGGGCCTGTTTTTACTAAATTTGTAAATGAGACAAATGTTTCAGTTATTAAGCATCAATACCATATTGTGAAACATTCAAAGTACTTTTTGTTTTATTTAGAGAACTAGAGGCCCAGTGTATGAATTTGTGCATGGGTGGGGTCCAGCTGGCCTGGCCTCAATAGAGGTGGGTTAGAGCCAATCGGGGCCTGGCCTATTGGGAGGAGGAGATGGTGGGAGATTGGCCGGCTGGCCCCACCCCCTATTGGGGTGTGGGGGCAATCAGGGGTGTGGCCGGCTTGGGGGAGGGACTATGGGCAGATCAGGGGAGGGTTGGCCTGGAGGAAGGGCTGTGGAGGGGTTTGGCCAACCACCTGGCCCTCCCCCAGGCCAGCCTAGCCTCGATTAGGGTGGGAGAGGCTGATCAGGGGTGGGGCCATCTGGGGGGAGGGGCCATGGGAGGTTGTCCAGTGGCCCCACCCCCGATCAGGCCAGTTCACTGGCCACAGTGGGCGTCCTAGTGACCAGTCGTTCTGGTCGTTACGACATTCTGGTTGCTGGCTTTTTATATACATATATATTATATTAAAGACTGATTCACATAACAGGAGATAGATTGAAAATCCAAGCGTAGATATAGCCATTTAGTTGAATTGCTTCATTCACCTTTATCATCAACTATAATATACATAAGAGGTAAGAATTTTCTATCTTATTCTTAGCTCTCAAAAATGACAAAAAAAAAAATCTTATATGGTGAAGGAGTGGTGAAGGCATGAAGATTGTCAGTGAGTGGTAAATAAACATTAAGTATCAAAAAGGGTTAGTAATGATTATGTGAATTGCTATGAGATTCAGCAGCATTAAATATGTTATTTTTATCCTAATGTTTCTTCCCTAGTAGATACCTTTGGGGAGTTTTTTTTCTTTCTTGTTCTTTTGGGGTGTTTTTATACAATGATGATTTTAACTAAATTATCCCAAAGGTCATTTTATTAAAATAATTTTCTATAACTTTTAATTGCCAAGTAGGAAAGTGACAGATGGAGAAAATATGAAATGCTATTAATTTTCAGTTACATGATTTCAAAGTGTGTGGATTTTGAAAAAATTTACTAATAAAGTAATGGTTTATTTTTGTTGGGAAAAATCACAATCACTTAGACAATTCTAAGGTAAGATAAAAAAACATGAATAATTAAAAAATTGTTTTTCTAAAGTATTAGCCTAAAGTAAAATATTCAGTTTAATACATATGTATATATTTATATATTATTTAAAAATAGAAGTGTTAAAAATGCAATTATAGATGAGGTTAAAATACTTTATTGTTGCAAGTCAATTATCAGTATAAAATTCTTTAAAACCTCGCTCCTATGAAAACCTTGCATTTATTATAGATGGCATTTGAATTAGTTATGAATTATGCTTGGCATATTGAATTTAGATTCAGATATGCTTTGAAGATTGTTGAATGGTAAAATGTCAGCTTAAAATGAATGTTTTACATGAAATATTATGGAAATTTAATTCAATCTTCTATATTTTAGACTGATAAGAAATCAATTAAATAATTTTAAATTATCTGTATATCTATTTCTATCAGCAGTTCTCAACCTGTGGGTTGAGAACAATGAAAATATATCCTGCATATCAGATATTTACATTATGATTCATAACAGTAGCAAAATTACAGTTATGAAGTAGCAATGAAAATAATTTTATGGTTGGACACCACAACATGAGGAACTGTATTAAAGGGTCATAGCATTAGGAAGGTTGAGAACCACTGTCAGTGCCAACTCATAATTATGGAGTGAAGTAATATAATGTATAGATAGCATGTGTAAAAAGCAGTACTATAAACCTATTTTAGTTAACTCTGAGATGGAAGTCCCTACAATGCATGTGAAATTAAATTAAATAAAGAACATGTTACTTTATTGAATACTAGAGGTTCAGTGCATGAAATTTGTGCAGCGGCAGGGGGGCCCTCAAACCGGCCTGCACCCTCTCGCAATCCGGGACCCTTGGAGGATGTCCGACTGACGGTTTAGAGGGATTGGGCCTAAACTGGCAGTCGGATATTCCTCTCACAATCCAGGACTGCTGGCTTTTAACTGCTCCCCTGCCTGCCTGATCACCCCTAACCCCTCTGCCTGCCTGATCACCCCTAACCGTCTCTGCCTCGGCCCCCACCATGGCGGCTTCATCCGGAATGACGTCCAGAAGGTCATTCGGCTATCCGGTCTAATTAGCATATTACACTTTTATTATTATAGATTGTTTTCCTAAATAAGTATTTCAGAGGCAGAATAGCTCTGAAAATAGCTCTGTTGAACCTAATCTCTAAATATTTGTTTTCAGAAAATAATTGAATTCTTACAATTTTTGTTTTACTAGAGAGGATGAAATTTCTAACCCTCATATATCAGAATCATTGAAATAGAATTTGTTTAAAATTATTTGAAAACTATTATCTTCAGATATGTAACAAAGAAATTTGTAGGAAATATTTACCTATTGAAAGGATATCTTATACTCTGGAATATAGCATAAACTGACCTATAATGAAAACTATTAAATAATTTAGTATACATGGGTGCCAAATTGTTTTCAACTTTGGAGCATCATCCATTCAACCAAAATAGAGTACATGTATATTTGTATTTGTCCTAAGATTATGGAGCTGACAAAATGTGCAAGGTCAAAAAATCAATTATGCATTATTCTTAGAAGTTACCTTGAGTTATTTTTAAAGTAAGATAACACATAAATACATAAGTAAATAAAATACTGATTTTTTTGTACATATAGTTGAAATACAGTCAATTATATCTTTATTATTAAAAGATAACTATCATGTCTAACAAAATATAAACTGGGTAATTATTTTCAAAACCTAAAACTAATGGTCCATGTTTATCTCAACTGTGTATATAAATAAAAGTGAATACCAGGATAAATACGAAGAGGTGCTAGAATACTGTGTGAATGCATTTTCTCTCAGCAAACCATTGCATCGTTACATTATATTGCAATGCAGAAGAAGCTACATGAAATGCACTAAAGCAATCCTAAGTCATCCACATCTCTCAGCAAATCAAATATGTTCAGAAATATTTTGGCATGTCTTAATACCCCTCCAGTTCTAATGCAATGATATCATACAAGGGAAAAGCAACTTCTAACCAAAATACTTCCATGCCATGCATACACCCATGCATACATATTACTGGAGAGAAGCAGTATGACCAGGTGCAGTGGGTAGTGTGCACACAGCAGGCTATGACAGTGTGGGGTGGGGAAATTTGCACACAAGAGCAAACTTTATTCTTTCACAATAGACAAAAGGTTCACTTGAACCTTCATAGAGGAAAAAGCAAGGTATTAAAAATTGTCTATAATGCCTAAGTCATTGCTGAACCAAGTTAAAACTTTTCTAGGAGCCCTAGCTGGTTTGGCTCAGTGGATAGAGTGTTGGCCTGCAGACTGAAGGGTTCCAGGTTCAATTCCGGTCAAGGGCATGTACCTTGGTTGCAGACATATCCCCAGTAGTGGGTGTGCAGGAGGCAGCTGATGGATGTTTCTCTCTCATTGATTTTCTAACTTTATCCCTTTCCATTCCTCTCTGTAAAAAATCAATAAAATATATTTTAAAAAAACTTTTCTAGGAATAATATTTACATCAGTATAAGGTCTCCTCCTGTAACAGACTTTCTATAATGAGGCTATTGTATTTTGCCTGTTCTGACAAATTAGAGTTTAAAAAAAATTTTTTTTTCAGGTAAACCAGTAGTACTCATGAAAGAAAGGACACAGAATTAACTTTTAGACTCATTTTGATTATGTTGATTCAAAGATTTAGATTGATAGGACGGTTTCCAAATAGTTTTTGTTTGTTTGTTTTTTTGGTGATGAATTTGGTCAACCCAGAGAATTATTAGGCTCAGAAAATTATCTTTTAAAAATTAAAATGATTAACACAAAATTTTCACGACAATTATTATAAAAATAAATGGAATGCATTTAATTTTCAATGAATTTGGTTGAAAATCATTTTGTTTTTAAAAATAATTCAGTATTGACTGTTTCTGAGGTAAACCTGCTTTTTCATCACAGTTCTTTGTTTGTATTTTTTATAAAGCAATATTTATGTTTTATACTAAAGCTCCTATAAGCATTAACTGTTTAGTGACTGGAAATTTAAATATATACCTCTCCCAAAGAGGTTATTATATGTGATTATTCAAATTTAATGCAAATAATACTGTTTCAAATTTACAGTTAAAATAATAAAGTAAAGGTAACTGACAACAAATATGCAATTCTAGTAGGAAAGAAAAATACTTGAGAGATTATATATTATAATATAAGAAAACTTAAGTGCTTTAAAATAATACTGGGTCTAGATATCTGTTATAAAATTCAGATTACTTTAATATTCATCTAACATTATGTCTATTGTCCATTCATCTAACACTATGTCTATTCTTAATTAAGGCATGTGGTAGCATCATCTGCAGAGGTTTTTTTAAATACATTTTTTTTCTCAGAAATTTTAGTTAGTAGATTGGACTATTTGTATAGGATTGCTTAGACTAAATTCTTGGCTGTGATAGGTTTAAATTCTATCACTGAATATGTACATGTATCCTTGTGATCTCTTTCTTATCAAACATATCAATGGATGCCACTATCAAAACCAACATTATTCATTTACTATACTATCTTAACATATCTTAACATTCAGAATGTGTTCTAAAAGACAAAGCTTTTTATTTTTGCCTAATTTTTAGATTTTTCTTTTCTTTTTTTAATATATTTTATTGATTTTTTTACAGAGAGGAAGGTAGAGGGACAGAGAATTAGAAACATCGATGAGAAAGAAACATCGATCAGCTGCCCCCTGTACACCTCCCACCGGGGATGTGCCTGCAACCAAGGTACGTGCCTTTGACTGGAATCGAACCTGGGACCCTTCAGTCCGCAGGCCGACGCTCCATCCACTGAGCCAAACCAGTCAGGGCTAGATTTCTATTTTCTGATAAGAGGAGCTGCTTTTCAAACTTTTTGTATAAATAAATTTCCCATTTACTTTGAAACTTACTTTGTCAAAGCACTTTTTATGGGGACTATAATAAGGCATGTATAATATTTCTGTTTAATATATATTAAAGTTTTTTTGACTGACCAAATAACTTGGTTAAATAAGATGAAGAAGAACATTTAAATATCCTTTTACTAAGTGAGGGAAGACAAATGGAATTATTAGAAAAAGAGAGTATTCTTAGCTGAAGGGCGATGGTGGTATTTTGGCTTTACATATGCAAAGAGATGTTTCCCCACCAAACACTGCCTGGGTGCAGAATATGCTCTCTGCTTTCTTACTGACGACCACATTCCTCCACTCAGAGTTAAGAAAGTGAATTTACCGTGTCTGAGAAACGGTAAAACTTCTCCAATGCAAAAGCTTCTGTCTGGGATTGAGAAACCAGAGAATCAGGCATACATGATTAATATAATCTCACAATTGGGTTCAATTACATATACCATGTTAACAACCATGTATCAATTAATAGATTTTTACATATGCAATGTCCACTTCCCAAAGTATGAAATGAGCTAAAAAACAAAACAAAACAAAAAGACCTGGATTTTATTATTTTTTTTTCCTGAACCAAACCTTAATTACAATATTTGCACATGGTGTATTTCAAATAGTGATTAAACAATAAGATATTATTTTTGCATTTTCCTGGAGTGCCAATTATTAGAAAATTAATCTTGCTGTCTTTCGTTGCGCTAAAGAAGGAATGTCAAATATCTGTATCCCAATAGTCTTACAGGTGGTAAAACTGAATAATGAACTGCTTCAGTAAGGATAATATTTTAAAAGGAGGAACCAGAATTGAGCAAGTAAATTTGTAGTCTATTATGTTATCCACTGGCTACTGTGACTGTTGGAGATGAGGTGGCAGTAGACAATGTCTGAGCTCTTAGCCCCACATGTGTAATACTTCTCATTTCTAGAGTTTGCAGTATACATGACTGATAAATTTTAGATTGTAGAAAGGAGGAGAAAGGAAGGGAAATAAAAAGTAAATGTGAAAAAGCAAACCAAAATGAGAGAGGAAAATAAATATTTCCTTACTTATGATTAATGAGATTAGAAGGAAAAATTGTCTTCATCAAACGTTAAAGGGAAAGACAAGAGCTTCAGCCCTGTGATACAGAATTGTTTTGTCCTATTACAGTGTTTTGGCCAGTACCAGGTCTCAAGAGAGAGAAAGGGGATGCAAATAGACAGTAAGGGAGGCAGACTAAGGGGAAGAAAAGAAAGAAAAGGCGAATGAGGAAGGAGTAGAAAAGTCTAAGAAAACTAGCTGACAGGGGTGAGGACAGGGTAAGGAGATGAAAAAAATTAATCTCCCATCAAAATATGTTTTCATGTACAAATTATATGCTTTCCTTTTCATAAAAAATTGATCAAATGCAAAATTTAGCATTGTTTTTTGTTGTTGTTTTTGTCCAGTGAATTACCAGTGTATCCCAACGCTGATGTTTCTTCCATGCTGCACTGAATTGGATATTTATTGGAGCAGTGATGATTCTGGGGAGTCAATTAGTTGTTGCTTCAGAAGATGACTAATACTGAGTAGACTCAGCACTGAGAGATCATGGCTTAGTGCTTTAAAAGGTTTTATGAATCTATAAATCATTGTCAATAATTTAGAAACCAGAAGGAATCCTTTAAAAAATTAAATCCTTAAAAATGTGCACTATATGAACTATGAAATTTCTCCATTGCTTATGACTCCACTCTCTTTCAAAATATTAGCTGGCACATGCGCATTAAAAGAAGTGAATATGCTGGCCAATAGAAACTCTTCCACACAGAAGAGGAAAGGGGTTGGTTAAAAAGAGATGGCATTGTAAGTCTTAATAGAGAGGAGCCACCCCATTCTGTACATCCAAATCCAATTAGGAGATTACCTCTACAACTTCCTGTGATCTCCCAATGATGTTCTAAATAACATTTCTTCTAGGTTTAATTTATTAGGTTGATGGACAAAAATAACACTATGTTGTGTTTCCCATGGGGATTCAGAAGAAATGTCTTTAAAACATGAAAGTATGTATCAAAAAAACCCTCTTAACCAGTGGACATAAGACATTGGGGGATAGGGGAGGCTAGGGGACTGTCTAGGGCGGGGGGATAAAATGGACACATATGTAATACCCTTTGTAATACTTTAAGCAATAAAAAATAAATAAATAAATAAATAAATAAATAAATAAATAAATAAAAGAAATTTGAAAAAAAAAACCCTCTTAGTTCTACATGAACACCAAAGTATTAATAAATAGGTAATATATGATGGAAACAAAAGAATTCATTTGGGAAAAAAAACAACTTTAATAGCTATATTTGATGACTTATGTGAAGTAAAATCACCAGAAACATACTAACATTGCAAATAAGAAATGACATGTTTTGGTTAATGAAAGCAAAAAATGGTGTCTTTTCAGGAAATATACTAGAAAGAAGTTGAGAAAGCTCTCATGTCAACAGTATACCTAGATGTCACCATTTTCTTCCTGAAGCTATTTTTGACAATTTAAATTTCAGTTGGACAAAACCAAAGGAACATCATAACATTTAGTCCTCGGTCTCCACTTCCTCTCTTCACATCCTATTAAATATAACAGCCCTAGCTGGTTTGGCTCAGTGGATAGAGCATCGGACTATGGACTGAAGGGTCCAGGGCTCGATTCCAGTCAAGAGCACATGATTGGGTTGCAGGCTCGATCCCCAGTAGGGGTTGTGCAGGAGGCAGCCTAACAATGATTCTCTCTCATCATTGATGTTTCTATCTCTCTCTCTACCTCTCCCTTCTCTCTTAAATAAAAACATATTTTAAAAATATATTTATATAACAAATTCACTTTTTAATAAAAGTTGGTATCCCGATGAACCCAATGAATTTAATTGCTTACCTTATTCTTTCTCTTTCGTCGAAATCTCAGAAGTTCTTTGTGTTGTCTTGATACAAAATTTACAGCTGCATATTCCAGAAGTGCTGCAAACACAAAAAGGAGGCACACTGCCATCCAAATGTCAATAGCTTTGACATATGATACCTAGCCAAGAAAGAGAGAGAAAGAGAGAGCGCACAAATTGACTTGTATTGTTACTTCCATTGGGAATAAAACCAATTGTCTGCTATAAAGCATAGCATGTGTATACCAGTTTGGGGGGGAAAGGGAAATGACACCAACACTTTTTTTTTTAACTTAAGAATTTTTTCAGTAATTAACTTTGCAAGTTTTATATATTAGTCATATGTCAAAACACATATTTTTGTTAATTTCTTTTCAAATGTGGTATTAGACCATACATATGATGGGGAAAAAATAAGATGAAATGTAATTTTATTTTTAGGTTAGTATAGCATAATGCTTGGAAAGTATGAAGTCCTATTAATATATACCATACCATCATGGCAGTATAATGCTGTTTAGCTTTTTAGGTCCATAGTTTCTTCATTAAAAAGTGTTGTATTTTGAAATGATTTTAACCTTACAGATATTGCAAGAACAGTAAAAAGAACTCCCACTTCTGTAGTAAACATTTGGTTACATTTGTCTATATATCTTTATCTCTATTATAATAGAGATAGATGTTGTCTATATCTGTGCCTTTCTCTCTAAATTATTTGAGTTGAATATTCAGTCATGATGCTCCATTACCTCCAAAAACTTATATGTATTTTCTAAAGGAAAAAGAACACTCTCATAAATGACTCTAATACATCCAACAAAATCAGGAAATTAATATTAATAAAACACCACCACCTAATTTTAAAACCCACTCCCATTTCACCAGTTGTTTCAATAATGCCCCTTTTAGCAGAAAAACATTTTTCTTTTAGTTCAGGATTTAAATATATATAGAGAGAGGAAGGGAGGGGAGAGAGATAGAAACCTCAACGATAAGAGAGAATTATTGATAGGCTGCTCTTGCCTGCCCCCTAGTGGGGATCCAGCCTGAAACCCAGGCATGTGCCCTGACCAGGAATCTAACCATGACCTCCTGGTTCATAGGTCAATGCTCAACCACTGAGCTACACCAGCAGGGCAGAAATTGCTTTAATCTTGCTCTCAGATTAACTGGACAGTGATTTACTGCATATGGCAACTGCTCAAGGATGTCATTTCTTGTAGTATATGTGTATACATCACATAGCTAACGTGTTCTATGCAAGCAGTTTCAGTAAAATCATTACCTTTTGTGGAATAAGCATGAGATCATTCATTTTATTGCATACTTTAGGCATGCCACTTAGACATGGGGGAAAGTATCTCCTTTGCCAAGAATTAGGAATAATAATGAAATATATTTATGATAACCATTTTTTTTTAGGTTTTCCTAGGAAATGGACAGTTACCTAGAAGTTTGTTTTCCCACTTGCAGAAATAAATGTCCCTTCCCCAAGGAGATATAGTCCCAGGAAAGCAGGAAGTGAGGCTAGATGTAGGCAAAAATGCACTACTTACTTCTTTGTACCAGTGTGTAGCTACCATAGGGAACAAAATTTTACACCTTGAACATGTGACTATTTTAATGCTGCTTGTATCTTCTGTATTTTTTTCCTTTCTCATCATCTTTAATATTTGGTAAAGTTATTTTTTGTCCAATATCAGTCTGTGGAAATCTTGATCAAATATAGGTTGTGCTTTAAAAGAGGAAGTGGCTCAATATTTGGGGAAAAGTTATGGTAGAGGGAGAAGCAAATCCAGCAAGAAAACACCTTTCTGCCACCTTTCTCAGATGGCATTTCAGGTCTCAGGCTAGGCTTTGCCCAAATCTGTTCAAAAATCCCCTGGCACCTATGCTTACCTGAATATGTTGCGTTGTAATTGCTTATTTCTTGTTCTTTTTCTGCTTAACCTGTGAATTCTTTAAGGGCAGATGGCACCTCTATTTTGTTCACTTTGACAAGAGTGTTTAGCATGTGTATACATATTTGCTGAGTGAATAGACAGACAAATGAAGGTGTAAAATATTAAAATGCAAGGGAGGAATGAATCATAGATGATGATTCATATAAAGATTCACTTTCTGGAGAAATACCTTAAACTTTAATATTTTTCTCTCTCAAAATCAGGTCATTTCTTCACATCTCTAATGGTGTCAACTTACATATGAAATATGCCAACAAAGGAGCTCTCTGCATCACCTCCTGTATCTTAAGTGTGACTTCTGCTGGTCAGAATGACCTCTACCGAGCAAAGGGAAGTATGCCCTCATTTTATTCCAGTGCTATGCTAAGTGTCCATCTGTTTGTAAAGCATAAATTTAAATCTCATAAGTTCTTCAGTTATGCCAGAAATTCCCAGTTGCCTTCAAATATATGCATTCCTGGAAGATGTAATTCTGCTTCCAAAGGTCCTCTCTCAAGCTACGCCATTCCTAGAAGAATATGAGTCATAAAGCACTTGTGCATTCTTTACCAACCTGAATGTATAATAACATGAAACAAAGAGATTAAATCAGAAGTTTACTTTCCAGATGAATCCAATGAATGCTTTCAATGACAGCAGACATATGCAAACTTCCTTCGTGTCTGCCAGGGTTCTGCTCATTGTGAAGAGCTCCCAATTGTTGAGGCTTCAAAGCTTACTTTCCTCATTCTCCCCTCTTACCTCACTCACCTATTCACCTCTTTTCTCCTCCTCCACTCTCCCTGCTCCTCCAAGTACAGCAAACTCTGGATCTGGGTAGTTTGGAACTCTAGGCTCGGTAACTTTATGTAAAGGTAGCAGTTTTTACTCCAACAATGCATAACATACTCATGGCCTATAACACACTCCCCATGTGATTCAAATTATCACCTTTCTATCCCCACTGCCTGCTGTCTGTCCTCTGGGCAGTTTCATTCCAATTCGCTTCATCCTTCTGGACCACCTTGCCAACAGTCCCATCATCCACTGTGCTGCTGGAACCTTAATTCTATTTTAAACAACAATCTCTCCTCAGTATTACCCATTAAATACATGTCCAAAATCTGTTTCATAGTGTACAAATTCCTTCATGATTGGCTCCCAACTTACCTTTCTTACTACATGCATTCATTCACTTTTTTTTTCATTCAACATTTACTGAACACCATTAATGCACCTAAATTCTGTTCTTAGTGTTGTAGTTACAGAGGTGATCAAGACAGACAAGATACTTTTTAAATTACTCACTTTAACCCACTGTGCTGCCACTATTAATTTACATATCATTCTCCTTGCTCCTTTTAGGCTACCATTTCCCATGAGCTAAAAACAAGGGTCAGGTCTTATTCATCCTTATATTTATAGGAGCTACCATGGTGCTCATTATAGTACAGGCTCTCCAGTAATGTTGATTTGACTGAACCATGTGGAGTGATTTATAATCACTGGCCATTTATGATTAGAGAACTAGTTTTAATAGCTAACATGCCAGGGAATATTCTTAGTAATGTCCATAGAACTACTAAGTGTTTTTAGTAGTTGTCCAAAACTAAGACTTTTAATCCTCATAACCACTGAGGAAACTATTCCCATTTTAGAGATGTGGAGACTGGGGCACAGTAAAATAACTTGCTTAAGTAAAATAACTTGTCACGTAGCTACCATTAGAGACTGAATCTGAATATTGAAAGGACAGATTAGTGCTCTATAAAAAGGACCCCAGAGAGCTCCCGCATCCATCCCACCATCAAAGAACACAACTAGAAGATTCCACATCTATTAACCAGGAAAGGGCCCTTACCAGACACCAAATCTGCCAGTACCTTGATCTTGGACTTCTAAAATTCCAGAACTGTGAGAAATGAATTCCTGTTGTCTCTAAGCCACTCATTCTGTGCTATTCTGTTATAGCAGCCTGGACTAAGACAGTTACCAAATTGCGCAGCTAAGACAAATACAACTAACCTAGCTCCAGAGCCCATAAATTTAACTACTATTCTATGTCTAGTTATTAGGCTGCTTCTATTTAAGCGCCATTACAAATTTACAACTGTGACCACACTAAGGAAAAATAACTCTCTCTATATCAACATTCCAGCCTCTTTAACTTTTATCTGATAGTTAAAAGTCAAGTCAGTACACAAAATATATATTGTAAAGTCCTCTATACTTTTGGGTTTGATCCTAAAATCAATAATCAACTTCTTAGCATTGTATTTATCACATAAAAACAAACTAGTTGCTCTGGGGAAGCAACGTGAGATCAGGGAAACATTTTTATCCTCTGAATACAATGCAAGTCTCCTCAACACCATTCTTACATTAATTATAATGAAGTGTTTTTGTGAGCAAGAAGATCATTGCCTGCTTGTCATATGATAATTCAGGAAGAGATCAGCTTGATAAATTATTTGAGTGTGCAGAGCTAGATTACTACAAGGCCTTGTCTTTTTTATTCTAAAAAATATCTTATAATGCATGGAAAGGAATATAAGTATTATATGTTCTGTAGAATTCTTATATCATACTATTTCCCCCCCACCACCAAAATGCATTCATTTTACTTTGCAAAGTTATTTATCATTAAAAAATAGAGGAAGCCTGCTTCTTCTATATTGATGATATATATATCATCATCAATAATTATCATCATCAATCATCCTGATTATAAAGATTGGAACCAAGTCATCTTGGCCCTGGGAAGCAGTCATGCTCTGGGAGCTTGCCTGAGCATGGATTTCTCAATATCTACTCTTCCAGTGTTGCAAGGAGGTGTGCATAGGAGGATTCAAGATAGGATAGGATACAATAAAAAAACTCCCAAAATATCACTGGCTTGAAAAAAGAGAAGACATTCCATGTTCACTTTGAGTCTAATGGTGACTCTGGACTATTGTCATTGTCTTCCTCACTGTGACCTGTGGGGTTGAGGAAAATCAGGGCACTGATGGGCCTCCCATTTGGTCATAAGTACTCCAGGTCACTGTTCAAAGCTCAGTAATCAGAGCTACTCACAGTCAACCCCAACAACAAACCAAAGATGCGGAACCCTACCCAGAGAAAGCCAGCCTCAGCGGCTGAGGGTGTGGATGGGGCAGGCACTGGTACTTCTGAAACAAAACCCCGGATCCTACAAGCACAGACTTGAGGAAAAGTGTGGATTATAATCTGCTCACTGTTCATGATATCTTGAATAGAATAATAAAGCAGCTTTATGAGAGAGCAAAACCCATTGCTTTACAGAAAGAAGCTGATCATTATTTCAGTGGGACAGAAAAAGAAACCTCTTTGATCTTCAGCCGAAAATTTGCTCCCACCATGGTGTCAAGTCCAGTAAAATCAATTGGAAGGAAGTACGAAAAACAGAGTCCAGATGGCCAGAGGGAAGTGTTGGGTGGAGGCGGGCAAAGGTGGGTAAGGAGAAATGGGAACAACTGTAATGGTGTCAACAATAAAATAAAGAAAAAAAAAGACTAAGAAAAAATAACAGAGTCCAGGTAGTGAATCTCTAAAGTCATTTGATTTTGTGCTCTCTGATTCAGAGAGATACTTAGATTGCACATATCGCCGCAGGCAATCTTTCATCACTAAATTGACTTTTACACTAGTCTGTGATAAGATTATTGAGCAGCAGCAGTTTTAGATTATATTCTCTTACAAGTACTTTGGATGAGCAGTGTTAGAAGTACAGCACCATATTCTGTAGTTGAGAGGCCTGCCAAGATGTCTGCCTTTCCCCTACTCCACTCAAAGGTGGTCAAAAGTTTTGCTTCCTGGGACCAATAATGTCCTTTACTACAGCCCAGACTATAAAGTGATAGTAAATTATACTTACTAAATTATAAACTATAACCCAGACTACTATTAATCAACCAGAAATAGAAATTTAAAATGTATTTACAAGCAGCCACAACCTAAATTTAAGAATAAGGAATTGATTAAACCAGAACCCGGACATAACTACGTATGGTGCCCAGTGGGTACCAGACTTATTCTGGGGATCACTTTGAATGTTATGTAAATGTCTAGCCACTATGCTCTACACCTGAAATTCATGTTATATTGAATGTCAGCTATAGTTGAAAGTATAAAAACAAAACCAGGGTTTACAAAACAAAACATCTCATGTAAACCAATCTGTCAGCTAGGTTTATTATCAGGTGAATTTTCCAGGAATCACTTGAGAGTGATTATTTTGTCAATTCTTTTCTCAGTTCAATTTGCTTTTTATTTAATAAAATGGTATAAAAATCACAGTGCATTTCTCTTGATTAGCTAAAATAGCCCTTTGAATAGGGTGATGTGTTCTCTTCCTCACAATCAATCCTGGCGAATTCCCCCAGTTCCTTAGAATTGTCTCATACATTGTAATGAGTAATTCTGGCTGTGGAATGGTCAAGTGACTCAAGTATACAGCTCAATGCTTTTCTCTGAGACAGGCTGAACATTTTCCTGCTTATGTTATGGCTTTTGTTCTGGGTATTTTGTTTCAGATCACATTGGCTATTCATTTATCTTTGGCTTTGTAAAAGCCAAATTGTAGTACAGTTAATCCCACCTTTCTCCCTCATATACAACCTGTAGAAGATTTTTGGACTTCGTAAAGTTTATAGGAAAAATAAATATTAATCTCAAAATCATGTTGATCTTCATTTAAGACCTAAAGCCAGAGAGAGAAATAATAAAAACAATGGCAAAGAATTAAATAATGTTTTGGAAACAGGTGTTGAAGTGGAGTTAAGCTGATATTTAAGCTAAAGGAACTGTCAGGAGGACATTTCCTTGGAGCAATAAGCAGTGAATCACACAGCACAGGACACTGTGAGCTTTGACATGTACCACCCTGGAGGCAATGCAACAGCCCAGTCCTGATGTCACATTCATACTGGATGCTTCAAACATCATATTTATTTTCCACATAAAGGTTTTTATTTTAAGAAATAAAATGTGCCTGGCTGGTGTGGCTCAGTGGTTGAGTGTTGCCTTATGAACCAGGATGTCACATGCCTGGGTTGTGGGCTCAGTCCCCAGTGTGGGGTGTGCAGGAGGCAGCCGATCAATGATTCTCTCTCATCATTGATGTTTCTATTTCTCTCCCTGTCCCTTCTTCTCTGAAATCAATAAAAATATATATTTTTTAAAAAAGAAATAAAATGTAACAGGGAATCATAATAGCAGAACTGCATTATTTCCAAAGTGATAAATTTGTCTAATTCCTCCAGCCACCAGATAAGACAAGTGCAACCAAAAAGGCTAAGGGAGCCCTGGCCAGAGTGGTTCTCATGCACAAAAAAGTTGCAGGTTTGATTCCTGCTCAGAGCACACGCTCAGCTTATGGGCTCGATCACATTTCTCTCTCTCTTTCCCTTCTTCTCCCTCTCTAAAAAATTAAAAAAAAACAAACCTGAAATAAAGGACTAAGAGATTTTGAAAGGTGACCTGGTTATCTGAGATTTCTGCTGCAACTATGGGAGTTTTACAATCATCTGTTTTATAGGACATGACTCATGTTTACACTTAGATGAAACTGTAAGACCTTGTTGTTGTTGGAAATGATTCTTAGGTACATGCTGTTAGTTACTGGAATTTCTTAATATATTGATTTTTTTTTACCTGCTCGGTTAGGCTTGAATTATATTGTTGACTTCACTCTCCTCTGCATTTTGCTATTGGCTGTTTTGTGTTTCTATTACATCATCTTTATTGTAATAATGTACTTCCTATTCCCTTGTTTTCTGAGGTTTAAGGCCTTTATTTATAACTTCAAACAGAAATGAAAAAGGCATAAAGCCTATTAGGTGCTTTTCCACACTGATTTTTGGACCAAATTCTTTATTCTACTGGGAAGGGGGAGTTTTGTAACCATTATTATCTGTCAAGAGTGTTTGTGATATGGTTCTGGGATATATGTGAATGCAATAAAGGGAGTATAAGACATTATTTAAGCAAAATTATCTCAAGGTTGCATATACGTATTTTTGTTTTTAAATTTACTTTGATGCCAAAGCCAATGCATTATGTCATTTCAAAAATATTTTAAACTTTGTGATTGATTATATACTTTTTTCTAATTATGCCTTCAGATTTAAGAATTTATGTAATGGTTCTTTGTCAATGCCAACTACAGAGAACATGCTTGATAACTGCTAATTTTCAGCTTAATGAGATCTAGTAAGCCCAGTAAATGTAGGCTTTAAAGTCAAATGTAGAACAAGAGATATCTATCAATATGCATTCCTTTCATTATAGGACTCACCTATGTTTAGGAATCATCTGTTCCAAAAGCACTTATAAGATTGGATGATATTCATATGCATTATGTCTCATGATTTTAACAAAAAGGTATGAATAATTCTCTCATTTTCTGTGCCTTTTTCTTTTTCTCTTTTTCCCCCAATGAATGTAATATGGAACCAAATTATTATGTTCAATGAGAAATTTTAAAAAATTAAATGTATTGCCCACATCAAAAATTGTTTTATAAAGTATATTTCCTTGTTAAATACTGTCACATTAATAAACTTTAAATGAACCCACTTGCATCACATTTGTACTAAACTTTATTAAAGTATATTTGACTAGATATTAGAATCTTGTATTTAAATGGTGAGGACCAAAATATTACTAGGAGCAATAGTTACTAATTGCGATGTTAATTGGAAAACCTGACTACTCTGCAGCCCCTCCCTACCATTTACATCATTGCTGACATTTATAACTTCCTCTCCTTTAAAACTGCAGGGTATTTTTAAGAGGAATAATAACATATATTTTGAGAACTAATTAGATAAGAACACAATAGTGAATAGAAATCCTTCACTTTTTCTTTTTTTTTAATGTAATGTTACCTATAGATCTCTGTGTACCCACACAATCATGCTATTCAAATAAAAAATAACCATTCAATTTATATTTTCTAACAGCTGTAATCACTTGTGTAGTTGGCATCTTTATGAAAAATAAAAACTTAATATGTTTTCTAAGAACCGATAGTTTTATTAGGCTATAAGATAGATATATGCAATATTTAAATTCTTTTTCATTAATTTGGTGATTCTCAGGAGAAAAATAGTGCTCTGCATTAATAAAGAGTAATTTAAGTTCTCACATTCTTTTAGGGCGATGAAAAAATGACATACTCTTGCTTCTCAAATTAAGTCAATATTTAAAGGCTCAGTACTAAGTAAATGTTTAAAAGGTCACGTTGTCTTTAAGTATCTGCATGACATTTACTCAATAGACACATAACTCCTGTTTGAAGTTATAAATAAAAGCTCTGAGGATCAAAATATATACAAGATAGTTTGTCCTTTCAAAAAACTACTCCTCATGGGTTGTACAGACAAAGTGAATGGGGGGAAGGTGAGAGGAAATCATTTAAGGTAAACAGCTTTTGGGGCAGAATTTGTAATTTTCATCAGCTACTGGCTTCCGTGAAATATTTAATTGAATTGATTAGCCACCTTTGAAACTTCACGTGTTTCTTTGTTTCTTATTTTGTAATGATCGGGAGCTCTCTGCCAAAGGACATGGCCATAGTGGTGGGGGCAGAATGGAGAAATCACACAGAATCTTCCCACTTCCCTTTCTCCGCCCCTTCTTCCCCTCTTGCTTTCTTTAGTATTTGTTGATACGACAGATTCTGGTCTAAGAAAGGAGACAGAAAGTTTTAGCAATAGTAGTCTCTGAGGTAGATAAGACTATTTGTTGACAATCCTTTTTTTCCCTCCCTTTCTCTCCTAGGGTTCCCTGTGGGGGGAATACAGTCCCCTTCCTTCTTGCTTTCCTGCACTCCTCCATGGGAAAAGCATGCTAGCAGTACCCGAGGCCCTAAAATGGGAAGACCCAGGAATGGACCTGCACCCACTTTGCAGCCTAGATTTCAGCCTATCCTACGTCAGCCAGTCTCAGACAAGCCCAGGAGAGGGACAGGCAAACCACAGGCCTCCGAGCAAGAAAAAAGCTGACAATGCAGTGAGATCTGGAGGTTGTTTGTAACGCAAAATAATTGCAGTATAAGTGCATTGAAACAGGGCCTAAAGCCCCATGAATGTCATGATACATTGTGTTAAGAGCTAGGGTTTGGATGAACTTGGAATCTAGAGATTCCCCATCCCTGCCAAGTTTACGTCTGCGTGGGTGTGAGTATGTGTGTGTGCACGTGTGTGCGTGCACATGTCTTTCTGTTTAACATCCTAACTTCAAGGGTCTCTGATATGATAATGGCTTTGAAGCTCCTTTCCAAAAGACTAAACTAGTGTGTACATGGTGACACTCATGTATTTCTGTGAATGATACAAAACAGAAAACACGAACCAGAGCTAGGCCTTAGCTGGTCCCTATGAAACAGAATGAAAAAGGAATGGGAGTAGGTCTCTAATAGCAAATAACTGATCTTTGGAAGCAGAAAAGAAGGGGTAAAGTCTATGTAATATTTCAGAATACCCATGTTTTCCTAGAGTTCCCTGCTGTGGGTTCTTTCTAGAACCCATAGTTTCTAAATTAAAATAATATTTTGCCCCTTCTCTTTTATTTCTAGCCATCCCATCTTTAAAAAATAATATAATTCCCCCAGTCCCAAGATCTTAACAAGGTATTAGTATAAATCAAATTTCCACTAAAAAGTAATTAAATAATTATTACCATCCCCCTTTTTACCCTGATTAAACTTAACCCTTCCAGGAAAGATTTTTACATTTCTTTAAAATACCACACAATGTTGAGATCTCAAAGAGTATGGAAGAAAAGTTTGGGGTGAGTGGCTCTTACCTTTAACTAAACTGAATACTTGTTCTGCATATGTGGTAGATATGGCCATGGGGGAAGGAAGGAGAGAGAACACTTTATATGTTCAAGTCCATTTCCAACAGGAGGAGGAGGGCCAGCCACAAATACATCTTTTCCTCCTCTTTCTGGGCTTTCATTTACACTTAGGAAAATTATCTCTATCCAGCTACAGTTTACTCCCTGAAGTCTGAGGCCTACATGTCCTTGGTCAGAAATTTAGAAGTTTTGACTTTTTTTTTTGACAATTCTGTGTGGTTATCTTATAAGGATCTCAAAATTAAAATGTTCAACCAGAGATCAGTTACCTTCACCAAACTTCCCCATCAGTATCTCTCACAACTACTTGCCCAGTTACTCACCCAAATGCTATGCTTCACTCCTGCCTTTTCATCAATCCTCAACGTCCAGCTCATAAGTAAAGCATGTCTATTTCACTCCCAATACACCTTCACAAAAAATATCTACCTAGTTCTAAATCCATCTGCTATGATCTGTCTGCTGCTACCAATCTAGCCCGACCACCATCTGCTCTGGATGACAATAGTTTGCTCTGCTTCCACTTCCACCCCTTCTATCTATCTCCACAGTGAAGTCAGAGAGATCGCACCAATTATTAAAATCCTTCCCAAACCACCCCAAATAAACCTAATCTTTACCACGGCCCACAGTCACCACTGTTTTCTCATTCACTCTCTTCCAGTGTTAGGAAGTGTTCATCAAAATATACAACTTTAAAAAGTTGTTCCCAAGAGAGTGCATTGTCACCCTCACTGGGCCACTGATGAAGGCACTACAGGCATGCCAAGCAGTTTTTAGTTCCAAGAAGTGAATCGCAGGGGTCTTCTTGCTTTGGGCTATTACATGCTGCATTTATCATGACACTGTAGAGGCCAGTGTCAGAGAGGGCTCTCAGGTGTGTAGTTCTCAAGGTGCTGGCTAAGGTATGTTCTTTGACACTTTCTACTCCGAGTCATTCTTATTCTACAGGAGATTATTGGCACAGAGCCAGGACAAAACACTAAGTAGTTATCATAAATTAATGATTTATTGTTTCTTCCTCCAACGTCTGATAATCCTATTGTTTTCCTGAATTTAATTTGTTTTCCTACTTCCTAGATTTTGTCAGTAGGACAATGGTGGTTGTTTTAGTGGTAAGTCTTTCCGGCATCTGAGACTTCTTTTGTGAGGTTGAGAGTAGCAGATCTTAAAGTTCAAGGTTTCAGACATCTGTTTTTAAGTGCAAATGGGAGACTCTTGCATCTTGCCTTTCTAGTCCCTCCCTACCCCATCACAGAATCAGAATTTTTAAAAAATGTTCTACTCTTTTAAATTATTTCATCTCAATGGGTCAATTCTTGTTTCCTCTGGCTATTCACCATCTGCCTTCCCTGAAGTCTAATGTATATAACTGAATATGCTCATCCTTCCATTCCTCAACTATCGCAAAGCCTAAAATGATATGGTCACCTTCTCTTAAGATATCACCTTACCAATAAATTCTTTTTTGTGGCTCAGAATGAAATGTTATCACATTTCCAGTGGTCATTGTCTCTATAATTTGAGAGATGTAGAGGTTTTCTACACATTTATGCATATAATTAAACTCAGAGGGAAAAGTGCATTCTTTCCCTGAGATCACAGTGAAATAAATGCCTTAAAAAATCTTTCTTAATTTTTGAGAAAAAGCTTAAAGTCATCCCAATCCTTCTTTCCCTTTAAAAACAAAACTTGTGTCTTCATTAATTTTTTTTATAATTTATTGCTTTTTATAAATCTCTTCTTCCTCCACTCAAATCTCTATGATCTCCCAATCCTGCCTTAATCTCTGTATCCAAATATCTTTATATTGTGCCTCTTAGAAACTGAAATTTCCTAATATAAAGCATTTTGTGCTCTTCTTTCTGGTTGCCAACTTACAGAACAAATGAACTTTGATTTCTGTTTAGCTCATAAGGAAAATCAATGAGTAAACTGGCAATTTCCTTTATAAATTACTCAGAGAGCCCTTGAGACATTTAGACATATACCGGAGTTGGCAAAAGTAGGTTTACAGTTATTCTTATGGAAAAAGACATGCAGGTTATGATTATAATAGCTTCAATAACTCAAAAGAATGGCACAATGCAACTGTAAACCTACTTTTGCCCACCACTGTATAAATAAGCCTTGAGATGAATTAGTTTAATCTTATATGCAGATTTACAATTTTCACTAAGACAGTATTTTTTAAAACACTAGTTGATATGCATAATTTTGAAAATATAATTCAGTGTTTAAAAAAATAAACCTTATTTTGAAAGGCAACCATTAGATCTTAAAGCAGAGGGAGCATCGCTAAATATCAAGTTCTCCGTATATTAAATAACATTTTTAGTAATAAAATATCCTGTCATCAACTTTTATTCATTGAAACATTTTAATCTAATACATTGAAACATAGAATGCAATTCATAGGAAGGGTTAAGGGACCATGACTGTACATTTACAATGTACTTAGCATTGTAATTAGATTGCATCAAATGCACAAGAAAAGTGAATACCATTTTTAAAAAATATATTTTTATTGATTTCAAAGAGGAAGGGAGAGGGAGAGAGGGAAACATCAATGATGAGAGAGAATCACTGTTAGGCTGCCACCTGCACACCCCACACTGGGAATCAAGCCTGCAACCAGGGCATGTGCCTGACTGGGAATCGAACTGTGACCTCCTGGTTCATAGGCTGATGCTCAACCACTGAGCCACAAGAGTCGGGCAAGTGAACATTATTTTATTATATCTATGTCATTGCAAAGGACATAGAGAAGCCTGTTGCAAGTAGATAGAATTACTTAATTTAGAGAGGAGAAATGCCTTTCTTAGAAGTCATTGAGAAGAAGAAAATAATTTTGTATTGTTATGTTGCTAATTAGATGAAAAAAGAGACTATGTTTTATTTCAACATATCTTCTGGGGAAAAAAATGGGGTCTTTTACAAATCTCATAAAGAAAACAGTTTATTTTAATTCTGGCAGCTCAGCATGGACTAAAATTGTGGTATTAGATAAGCTTTCTTTTTTATTGACCTGTAGCAGCTTAAAAGGCAGAGGGGAAAAAGCATACCCCAAAATAATATATTTAACTCAGAGTGCAGCAATATTGGCACTCCCATACAATACTTGTGAAAGTGTAATTGCTATACATTTTGCTGATAGGAAATTTAGCAATACATTTCAATGCTTACAACTATTTGAGCAGAAATTCCAGTTCTAAAAATTTACACTAAGAAAATGATACAAATAGATATAAAATTATATGTGTACATGTATATATGTGTCCACGTGTACATATACACACATATGCGTGTACTAGTATATATATGCATATTTTAACATTCATTATATGAATGTTCATTATTGTGTAAGTCCTAATAGTAAGTATATTATTATAGCACATCCATACAATGGAGTATTGTGCGATCATTTAAAATTACTGTATAGCCTGGCTGGTATGACTCAGTAGTTTAGCATCAACTTATGAACCAGGAGGTCACGGTTTGATTCCTGGTTGGGGCACATGCCTGGGTTGCGGGCTTGATCCCAGTGTGGGGCATGTAAGAGGCAGCTGATCAATGATTCTCTCTCATCATTGATGTTTCTCTCTCTCCCTCTCCCTCTCCCTTCCTCTTTGAAATCAGTAAAAATATTTTTAAAAATAAATAAAGAATAAAGTTACTGTATAGATTTACTTTATTTATACATTTGATAGGCTTCTAAATGTAAAAAAAAATCTAAACATATAAAATTCTATAGTGTATCAGAGTATTATTGATGTTTAAATAATTGCGGGTCATAACTATGAATGTATGATATCATTGGTTTGCAAAATTTTTTTCTTTCTTTTTTTCATTTATCTTTATTGTTGAGAGTATTATAGATATCCCCTATATTGCCGTCATCCACCTGGTTCCCACCCTCCCCAGGCCTTTTTCACACTATTGTATGTGTTCATTGATTATGCATATGTGCAAATTATTTTTCTTTATCAATTTTTGTGTTTTACAAATGTTTCTGCCTTGGTCATTACTTAAAAATCAGCAATGAGCCCTAACCGGTTTGGCTCAGTGGATAGAGTGTCGTCCTGGGGACTCAAGGGTCCCGGGTTCGATTCTGGTCAAGGGCATGTACCTTGGTTGTGGGCACATCCCCAATAGGTGGTGTGCAGGAGGCAGCTGATCGATGTTTCTCCCTCATCAATATTTCTAACTCTCTATCCCTCTCCCTTCCTCTCTGTAAAAATCAATAAAATATATTTTAAAAAATCAGCAATGAGTAATAAATACTAATGAAAAAGATCTGACAAAAACTAACAATGATGTATATGTATATAACTATGCATCTATACAGATTTGTGCTAATTAATATATTTGTATGTCCTTTGTGTGCACTTACCTTTGGTAAGGAAGCTCGGGATCCTGAACTCTGTGTGGTCATAGTCAGCACAGTAGTTATTCCCAAAGCTACCCTGGCCGGAGCAGCATCCATATTGATCCAGAATGAAACCCATGACAGAATAACAATCAGGAGACTGGGAATATACATCTGGATCAGATAGTATCCCATTTGTCGTTCAAGATGGAATCGCACTTCTATACATGTAAACTTTCCTGATTGATTGAAAATTAAGGCAGTAATTGGTAAAAGTACGTCTTTGTTTTGGCATCAAATCTCACAGGTTTTTCCCCCCCATAATTTTGTCTTAAAATTTTCCATTACCACAAAAAGAGATCCTAAATCATATATGCAAATCCATTTCTGAAAAGTATTTTTTCTTATTTTTCTGCTAGCATCTAGAAGCAACAAGAGAATGTACTATTTGAGGAAATAGCATAGTATTCTTATCACTTCACACTTGATTAACACTGCATACTTGTCAAACTACTCAAAGGTCTATTATTTCACTTGATTCTAACAAATGCCTCTGAGATTGATGAGACAAATTACTCAGTGACTGTGTTGTTTTTTTCTTGCTCATTGACTGTTTCTGGTGCTTTCAAGTATTTATTTAGAGTCAGGTACTACTATTTGTTCCAGAAGCCTTTACATTGACTTTAAAGTCAGTGCTAAAGGATAAATACAATTGAAGTTGAATAGTTCCTTAAATGCAATATCTGTAATTTATTTTATGTATTGATAATTTAGAAACTATGAATGCTAACAAATAGGAAAACATATTATTTCCCATTGATAACTTCAAACATAACTTAAGAACACACCTAATAAAAAGACACCTAAGGTACATTTGTCTTATATATTCACATCTTTGTGTCTCTATTAGAGTAATTAATAGAGGCATAAATTGTGGTTTAAGTAAACATTTTGTTGACATTTCTGCTTATCCCCTGGTTCTATTCCCTACTCTATTGCCATGTTACCTCTCCTTAAAATAATTGTTTATCTTAATCATCTAACTCTTGGTTTTATTCTTCCCTTATTCAAACTATTTTAAGAAGGATAAGGTCAGGGAGTTAGCACACTGGTCTTTCTTTAAGGGACATTCTGTAATCTTATTATAAGAGAAAGAATCAGAGAGCACAGCTGGGAAAATTGCTAGTATATATATTGCTAGTGTAGGGTTCAGTACAAAATTTCTATTATTGTGACCTGAGCCACATGCTACAGTATTGCATGGTCTGGGCTGCAGGAAGAAGGGATGGATGAGATTCCAGAGCTTAAAAGTCTTTACAGAGTTTCATAAACTCTGGGAAAGTTGGATTCCACACTAAGTGTCTAGTAGTCAGAAACATATATGCCAGCTACACATGATCCTTTCATGAATTTATCAAATACATACAGAATGTTGAACCATTCTTAGAGTATATGAAAATACTTTAGATGTTTAAAACTCTTAAAATATAATTTTTAAGTTTTTCTTTAAAATAATGAAATGAAGTAGAGCAAGAATAATAAGGCATTTTCGTGATATAACTGTTAAATAACTCACGTAATCTCATGGTGTAATCAGTAACAATTGCTAACCATTTGGGTACTTTGAATACATTCTTTACAGTTCATATGATTCTCAAGAAAAAGAAGCCCTCATTGTGAGGCTATGTTTAACATGGTGACTATAGCTGGTAACATTGTACTGTGTAATTGAAATTCGCTAGGAGTCTAGAACTTAAATGTTTTTGCCTGCACACATCAAATAAATATGGGAGGTGATGAACATGTTAATGAACTCAATAGGGGGAATCATTTCACAATGTATACTTATATCAAATCATCACATTGTACACTAATAATCTTACAATTTTAGTCAATTATCCCTCAATAAAATTGGAGGGGAAGCATTTTTGCTGATACAGATTGAAAGTAAAATTTTCCTGTTTAGAGTAAAATGGTTCCTCTCCCCCTTCCTCCTGGGGTGGACAGGCTTTTAGTATTCTCACATGTACAGACAAATTTTCCATGTTAAAATCCACTCTATTGTTTTACTCAATAAATATTTATTGAGCATCTGTGTACTTTAGCAGATCCCAGACATACAGAAATGAAGAGATACAATCCTTAGCTTTATTAATTTATGGTAATGAGAGAAACAGATAATGTATAAGTAAACATGTCAATTGAAGGTATAATTTCAGACAGTGAAAGCAGGGGAGGAAGGGAGTGGATGTGGGTGTTCAACCTGTGCTGGTGATGAAGGGTCATTTGAAGGCCGGCCCTGAAGTATGTGAGAGTATTAGGCCTGGGATAATTTGGAGAAAGAGGCTTGTGCCCAGGAGAAAGACAAGTACAAAGGACCTGAAGCCGGAATGAGCGTGGCGGATATGAGAAAGTGAGCCACTGTAACCATTTACAGAGCAAGGCAAGGAGAAGCAGAAAAGGGTTTGGGGCAAGAGATACCACCAAGTTTGTGCCACCTTGTTACAGCGTCCTGAAGAAACGAATCCATCACCCAAAACCAACTCTAGAGACTTTTTAGCATTTCTCTGAAAGTTCTTTGTCATTAGAACTGCCCCTAGAGGGTGGAGCAAGGACACTGGTGTTGACCTGTCTGCTCGTTGTTGTGTAGAGATGTTAAACTTGAACGCTCTACTAAATTAATATGAGCCTCACTCCTGAAGAACTGTGGCAGGGGGTGGGAAAATGGCAGCGATTTTTTCGCCTGACTGTGAATTGATTAAGAGGTAAAAAAGATTAGAGGCCTTGTATAGTAAAAGGTCAGATCACAGTTCTGGGAAATGCTGAGCCCAAGAAGAATCAGTTACTGTAATAAAGTGATAAAAAACAGCAACTGATGCAGGTGGGAGGCCATGAATTAACCACATAGGAGGGATGCCTCTGTGGAGGACAGTTTAAAAGAATGTGTAGGAATAGGTTAGACAGTATAGATATTATGGAATACCCCGTGTCAGCTGAATGTATTGAATCTTTCAATCCATTATGTGAATAACTATATTTGGCTTCTATCCTCAAAGGCAAAAGATAACTGTGTCAGTGTGAATAGTAGGTGCTTAAGTAATAATACCTTAAATGCATGAAATTGTACCCAAAACTTTAGACAACTGATGTCTTAAAAATTAAAGAAAGCAATTTCTTTCATTTTGTTAACAAACACAATGTTTATGTCCCAAGAAGCGTTAAAAGTAAATTTTATTATTCACATAGAAATTAAAGGAACTTTTTTGGAAACATTACTATGTAATTATGAGCTTTTCACAAAAAATATGTAAATGTAATTAAACACCAAACATTTCTTTGGTCCCATACAGACTGGTTATATAATAATAGGTAATAAGTCAAAGCACCTGTAACTTTCCATTTTCTGCTCCATTACTATGGAAAACATTGAGCTATAAATAGTAAAAATAATTAACCTAGCACTACAATTAAGAAACATCTGACTACCATAAAACCACAAGTTGTAATGAAGCATACCTGTGTTGTAATGTTTAGTGCAGTATCGTAAATCTTTCTCTTCTTTCAACAGAAATTGGGGCAGAGTGAGTCCTTCTGCCACTTGTACAGGTGCCTCATCTTGCCATTCAAAAATGAGATCATTCATTGTGTATCCAACTAGGCAAAGCATAATAAATAAATTAATAAATATAGCATTAAAGGGCATTCAAGGAGATGAAAAAGCACACACACTACTTACACTACGTGTACAGTTTACATAGGATGGGAAGACCAAGCACTGTCACCTTAACTCTATCAATTGAACTATTCCATCTCACAAAAGTCTACTAAAATCTATTTATATGGAATATTTATCAAATAATGTAATAAAGTGTAGTAAGCTACTAATAAGTATAACATACATATACATCCCTCCCTTGGTATTGGCAGCTACTGTATTAATTAATTAATTCAACAATTCATTTTTGTTCTACTCCATTGGATTTCTGCTCACCTTCTCTCAAATTATTTAGGACTCTTTCAACAAAAACTGAAATGGTCACTGTTTAGGGAATGACTTCAACTGTAACATTGCGGGGGGGGGGGGGGGAGGGGGCGGGTAGAGAAGTACCAGAGCTGACACCTTCCTTAATTTAATAATTAACTATTTTAGTTGATGGTATCTGCATCTAGGTTCCAAGTCCCAAAATGAACAAAATAATATTTTAAATAGAAATGTCTGCTATTCGGGAAAAAAAAATCAGAGTACAAAGAAAATCCACATAGAATAGTTTGTGGAGGAAGACACTCTTGCATTTACTGTGAGTTCAGGAGAGAATGAACTAATGTATTTTGTAATAAGTAGGCACCTTCCAGCAAATTAAATTTCACATTTCTATTGGAGAAGTACTTAAGAAAGAGCAGAATTTTATATTTTCCTTCCTTCTGAGTGAGAACTTGTTCAAATGTACACTAGGAAGCTGCTGCAGAGAAAGCCCGAAGTCAATGGAACCCAAAGGGGAGCCTTGTTACAATGCACAACCTCCACGGAGGCACAAAGAAAGAGGCATCAGGCCTGGCCTCTGAACTAAGTCAAGTATTCAGGTAAATGAAGCAGAAGCTCTAGGTCCAAGAAGCAAGGGTAACTGTCCCCAACAAATTTTCCTGTAACTTATATTGTAAGGGAGAGCCCCTGAGCCTGATTAGAGTCAGCTGGCCTGGTGCACATTAGGCTAAACAAAACAATGGGTAAGCAAGGGAACTGATCACCCTTCCCCCTTCTCCCAATGTCTGAAAAATAATCTCCCCAAAAGAACCGAATAGGTCTAGTTGTGGTTGGAGTGACTTAACTCAGAGACGCAACTGCACCCACGGACTCTTGGGAATACCTGGCAGCAGCAGAGATGGTAGTCATGAGGACATCGGTGATTAGAGCAGTGGTTCTCAACTTTGGCTGCACATTAGAATCACCTGGGAATCTTTTTAAAATCCTGATTTCTGGGCCACATCCTCCGGAAATTCTGTTTCTTTGTTACTAATGTTGTGGCCCCACCCCATAACAAAGAAACAGAATTTCCGGAGGATGAGGCCCAGAAATCAGGATTTTAAAAAGATTCCCAAGTGATTCTAATGTGCAGCCAAAGTTGAGAACCACTGCCTTAGACTGTCTGGATTTTGCTGTCAAACTTAATAGCAGCACTACCATCAGTGTAATGGATCCTTATGCACTACTTGGTAGAGTTTGTAAAGTCATCCAGACTTCAGGGGTACATCTGAATTCTGGTTCCAGACAGATATGGAAGATACAGACAGAGTCTGCAAGACTATGCTCTCGACCACTGGACGTAGCACAGCAAGGACTTATGCTGGACTCACTCATACTGGAATACATTTCATTGAACCCTTCAAGTAATGATTTAATTGCTAATCATAGAAGGCTTTTACTTTTACTCATAAGTCCTTTGATGTATTCATTATAAATACAATTTTACAGAGAGAAAATAGGTGCACATTTCTCAAGGTTCGAAAGATAGTAAAATAGGCACCAATTCTTATTTGTTTCTAGATAAGGCATGTACCTTATCCTCCCATAACTGAAATCTCTAATGACACAATATGGGCAGTTTTATCCCAATTTAGACAGATAAATGGAGAACTGAACTGAAACCTCATTTTGTTTTTGCATTCTAAATTTTTCTTAGGGGCTTCTGTGAGAAGAAACTCGCCCTCTGAAATTCCTTCAAAAACAAGCTTGCATTAGTCTCCAATGCCATTCATAGGCAGCACATTTAACTTGCTCTTGTATTAAATAATCATCCACATGAAATGACTTAGGTATGGGCATGTCATAATCAAACTATGCTTCTTCATTTTGGTCCATAATATATTTAAATTGGAAATCAGAGGAAAAATAGTATGATGGCATGTGTAAGGGATAATTCATTATTCTGAGCAACTTACTAGATATCCAAGGAAAATAACTAAATGAGACCTTTGCTTCAATAAACCTTCAAACAAAGCTTTAAAAAATCAATACTCTTCTACATAGTTCAAAGTGTTTTAGCATCCTTACACTTTCGGTTGGCAGACGTTTATACAAGTCTGAGAATGTTAAGGAGAACAGACTGGCTAAGGAGATCAATGCTGTGAGTTGAATTGCCTTGTACTGTAATAAGCTTCACAGCAAAAAGAACCTTATTCAGGGAACATTAACCCTAACCTCAGCCAGAAATCTCATTTGGCAGCTGCAGTGAAACTTGTAAACGAATAGCTCGATGCAACCAACACTTGTTTCTTCAACAAGTATTTATTGTGCACTGACTGCATGTAAGGCATCCGGCTGGGCATCAGGGAGTGTGAGGTGGTGTTGCCAGCTAGAAAATAAGTGACATGGGAGAGGTACGGGTGGTGTGTGCCTTCAGAAGGGGGATCTATCATATCCACTTGAGTTGCATCTTGAGAAAAGGCAGGACCCGTATACCAAGAATGTGAGAGGGCAAAGGAAATAGCATCATCCACTGAAAGAAACTGCAAACTTCCAGGACTTATAACAGATCTAGCAATAACTTCATTGGTCTAGAGCAGCGGTTCTCAACCTGTGGCTCACGATCCCTTTGGGGGTCCAACAACCCTTTCACAGGGGTTGCCTAAGACCATTGGAAAACACATATATAATTACATATTGTTTACAGTAGAAAAATTACAGTTATGAAGTAGCAACGAAAAAAATTTTATGGTTGGGGGTCACTACAACATGAGGAACTGTATTAAAGGGTCGCTGCATTAGGAAGGTTGAGAACCACTGGCTAGAGCCAGTTTGCATAAAGGAGCATATGGAACAAAGAGATAAATTAATGTCAGGTAGTGTAAAGTTTAAATCCTAGGTGGAAAAGTTCAGTCTTTAAAAATTCCCTGTGGGCAATGATAAACAATTGAGTCTTTTGAGCAGGGAAGTGACGTGACAAGAATTGTGCTTTAGAAACATTATTCCAGCAGGATCCTTTCATGGAATTCACAAGGTCTGAAGTGCTTTATAATCCTGAGACATAATTTACGTTTTTCACTGTGTTGACATTTGCCCAGATGGTGAAAAAACAATGGTGGGTAAAAGTTCTGGTGCGTTAGCATAATTAAAGGCAGTGGCCCCAAACTGCTGGCGGTTATTGTGCTCTTTAGCTCCATATATCACAGCAAGAACAATGCACTTTTATTTAAGAATGTTCTTGATCCTTGATAGATACTTTTATCAAATTTTGGCCCTTATATAAATAACTTTTACAATTCTGTGTGTCAAAACGGGAAATGCGTATCAAGCAAGTCAGCTGCATACTATACTATAATAATTCTTTTAAGGAAAAGCGCCGGCATGATTGATTTGCAGGGTAAACCAGCTGGTTTTTCTTGAAGCACCATTTTCACTTGAAAAAAAAAACACAAAACAATAAAACACACCATGTCTGGCAAACTGTGGATATTGTGATTAGGTCTATGGCAGACCATTTTCTTAAAAATAAAGGAAGTGAGTGCATCTATCACACCTAGGTCAACGACTGATTTGTTGTCAATGATAGATTTGCGCTTTCAAGTCATAAGTAGAATTTTGAAAAAGTTATTATCCCAATACTTAAGGATTTTTTGATGAGTTTCAAGGTGACATTAACAAATGTGACCTTTCAATATGTGTGTCAATGTTTGGAAAATATGAATAATTCATTAAGCTACCATTTTCTAAATAACCAAAGCATGATGTTAAAAATCATGCATAGGGCCAGGCCAGTGTGGCTCAGTGGTTGAGCATCAATCTATGAGCCAGGAAATCACAGTTTGATTCCCAGTCAGAGCACATGCCTAGGTTGCAGGCTCGATCACCAGTGGGGGGCATGCAGGAGGCAGCCGATCAATGATTGTCTCTCATCATTGACGTTTCTCTCTCTCTCTCCCTCTCCCTTCCTCTCTGAAATCAATAAAAAGAGTCATGCATAGGTAAAAGATCCATTCAAAGTGCAAGCTAGAGAAGTGATTTTAATTTACAAGAATATAGAGAGTTCATTGATTTGGTTTCCAATTTCACATGCAACTAACCTTTAAAGAACTACCATCATCAGAAAATAAAGATATGTCCATGTTACAATGGATTGTTTTGTGTGGGGTTTTTTTTGCATATTACAGAATTACCTTCTTTTAAAGGCTGAATAGAATTCTTTTGTATGCATATACATTTTCTTTATCCATTAACCTGTCAATGGGCTCATAGGTTGTCTCTGTACCTTGGCTATTTCGAGTGGTGCTGCAATAAACATAGGAGGGCTAATATGCCTTTTGCACATGTAGTCGTAGTAGGAAGTAGCCTTTGTAGATTGGCTTCTTTCACTTGGTAATATGTATGTTGGTTACTCCTTTTTGGTGATCCTGATTTCAATTATTTTGGATAAATGTCCAGAAGTGGGGTTACTGGATCAAATGGTGGTTCTACTTTTAATTTTGCAATAATAGGTATGAACTTTGAGGATATAATACTAACTCAAATAAGTCAGTCATAAAAAGATGAATATTGTGTGATTTCACTTATATGAGGTCTAAAGTAGTCAAATTCATATAACCAGAGAGTGGAATGGTGGTTGTCAGGGGCTGGGGAGAAATAAATGAGTCAACAAGCATAAAGTTTTAGTTAAACAAGATGAATAAGCTTTAGCGACCTGCTGTTACAACCTCAAACTTACAGTCAACATACCATACTGTACACAAAAAATAGTTAAGAATGTAGATCTCATGCTACTCGTTTTTAACACAATAAGATGAATTATTTTTTTAAAAAAAGTATGTAAATCAGAGCAAAATAATCTGAAAGAAAATTCCTTCACCAATTTGTGCTGAAATGAGGATTCTAATTTACTGAAATATTAGCTCTTATTTATATTCCTAGTGGACCATTGCCAAAAAATGAGAATTTTTTTCTTTGTCTTCTCAAGAATGCAAACAAACCTTTTCAAAAAAATTTTAATTATTTGTCAAAATTAGAAAGTAATTAAATGTGTATTTAAATGAGAATATAAAGTTAAAGAAATTTTTGAAGTTTCCAGTCTAAGCCACAGACAAATAACTTATACCACAGTCTTTGCTTATATAGCTCATGTCACTAGAGTAGCCTTCTCTGACAATCATATAAAATACTTGTCTTCCAATCAGTCTACGGTCACCCCTTCCTCTTTATTTTTCCCATAAAACTTATCTTTGCCTGAAATGGTTTATGTTGATCAAGCTTTAATTTTGTTTACTGTCTTCATAGTATCCTAGGATTTAAACTTTATTCTGTTTTGGTCACTGGCATGTTTCCCAGTACTTAAAATGGTATGTGGCTTATAGAAGGAGCTTGATACTACTACACACCTATTGGTATGTACAAAGTCCAGAACAGCACCACCACCAAAGACTAATAAGAATGTGAAGCAAAAGAACTCTTCCATTGCTGGTGTGAATACAAAAATGATGGAGTAACAGTTTAGAGGTTTCTTACAACAGTAAACATATGCTTACTGTTACATCCAATAATCATTCCTTAATATTCACCCAAATGATTTGAAAACATGTCCACACAAATTTATAACAGCTTTATGCATAATTGCCCAACCTTGCAAACAACCAAGATGTTCTTCAGTGGCACATTTAGACAATGGAATATCATTCAGTGCTGAAAAGAAATGAACTAGCAAGCCATGTAAAGACATTGAGTAAACCGGCATGCACATTACCAAGTGAAAGAAGCCAATCTACAAAGGCTACATCCTACTACAACTACATGACATTGTGCAAAAGGCAAAGCTATGGGGACAGCAAAAAAAAATCAATGGTTATCAGGGGTTTGGGTAGGGGGAGGAAAAAAAGACTAGGCAGAAGACAAAGAACATTTAGGGCAGTGAAACTAGTTTGCCTGATACTATAAATGGATATATGCTATTATAAATTTGCCACAACTTAGAGAATTTACACCACCAAGAGTAAACTCTGATGTGTTTATGGATCATAATAAACGTACCACTCTGGTGTGGGGTATCGATATTGAGAAAGGCTGTGCCTGAGTGAGGGGCAGGGATGTGGTTGGAAAATCTGCACTTTATGGTCAGTTTTGCTGGGAAACTAAAACTATTCTAAAAAAATAATGTCTATTTAACAAACCAAATCTCACCACTAAAGACATTCAAATATTACAAATAAGAAAAAATAATATTATTGAAATGTGGCCCTGGATTCAATTTTACCCGTCCATTAATTTAACAAATAATTACTGAGTGCCACTCCATATCAGTACATACGTACGTTAAGGTGCTAGAACCACAAAATGACTTAGCTCCAATCAGGACGCTCATAGTATAGTGGTAGCTGACAGTAAAACAGATAAACTGACAGATTGTGGAGTCCTACAGAAATAAGCAGAGAGGTTGATGAGAGCTCAGGAAAGGGTCCCAACCTACCCTGAGGGGTAGAATCAGATGAAGTTAAAGGGAAGACTGTCGAGATGAGTAATGATTATCCAGGTGGAGCAGGGTTAAAATAGATATTTACCATACTCAGATGTGAAAAATAAAAGAGCATTTGTTTTCAACTCCTTGAAAATGCATCTAAATATGACACCTCCATTCCATCTGATTAGGCCACAGCCGTGGGCAAACTACGGCCAGCGGCCGGATCTGGCCCGTTTGAAATGAATAAAATTAAAAAAAAAAAAAAGACTGTACCCTTTTATGTAATGATGTTTACTTTAAATTTATATTAGTTCACACAAACACTCCATCCATGCTTTTGTTCCGGCCCTCCGGTCCAGTTTAAGAACCCATTGTGGCCCTCGAGTCAAAAAGTTTGCCCACCCCTGGATTAGGGTGCACTTCAGGGGCAGCAATTCAAACTGACCAATTGGAAATGACAATTTCTTTCTGGAAGCTCAGTCTTAAGGGAAAATGTTCAGTCTTTCAGGATTTCTCTTTTTCTTCCTTTTTTTCTTGTCCAGAAGCCACTTGGTTATAAGAAGGCTAACCAGACACCTTTGCTTGCCAAGAAATCCCTAGATTACTTCTTTCCTCGTGGTCTCTCTGACTTAGCACTTGTTCTATTTTTTTTTTTTTGGTGTTTTATAGATTAAGTATTATTGTTAATCACTGTTTTAAAATACATCATTATTGGTTTGATATATCTTCAATTTTACTTCTAGATTCTCCCACGGTATAAGAGTCTGAGACTATTTTAATGTTTAAATGTTAGGCTAACTCTATAAAACAGCCAATATCAACAATGGTTCATATGTCGTTACCAGACCTTTTAATAACAAAGAAACTAACATCATTTTCCGGGCAGCTAACTCCTGATCTGAGTAGTGGCAGAAGTTTTCAACTTTGTTCCCCCTGCTGGCCACTTGGTGTACAAAACTGAGACATCTGTGACATATCCGTGAGTGACAGTGTTGTGGAAAATTACGTTAGTTGTAAGTGAAGGCTGAGTAGTGCTGCCATGGACCGTATATAAAGTAATCCGAATGCTTTGAGATCAACAAACATGTATTTATTTTGTGATTGGCAACACTCACATTTTTGTAAAAAACCCTTCAGGCAGCAATGGGCTAAAAGAAATGAAGGTTCATATTTATTTAAAAATTAAGCACCGAGTTTACATTTCACAAGAAAGTTGATGGTGAATGTGCAACTTGAACATTTAACATTCTTGAAAAGGGGCTCCATGATTAGCATTATCCACGTAAAAGCCAAAAGACACAAATGAGCTGAAAATACATCAACATTTATTTCAGAATTTACAGTCCTTTAAAGAATACTGCCCAAAGATGATTGGATATGTGCATTTGCAGGGGGAGCACTTACATATCTATAATAATAAAAGCATAATATGCTAATTAGACTTTTTTGATATAAAGTTTTCTTGGAAAAGTGCATAACAGAAAATTTGCATGCAATGAAGTAAGATTAGTCTCATTCCCTGCTTCAGAGAGAAAGTTGGCTAAATTAATTTTAAATGAGTTTAATTTTTAAATTCAAATCTTTAATCCAAGTACGCTTTTGGAATTGCATTTGCTGAAGATAAAATACCCGATGCCCTTGTAAATCCCATTGTAAAGTCTCTCTTAAATTAATTTAAGAAGTTCAACATTGAAAATAAATGTCATTTATTTGTGATGGAGCTGAGTAAAATGTTTGTTGGAACTCATCACTGTGTTACAAACTATGTTCCTTGTAAATTAAAAAAAGAAACTATGGAGCTGCAATATTTTTGGAATTAGTTGTGATACATTTGATTTATTTTATATTCATAAACTCTGTTACATTCTGTCAATTGAAGAGAAGCTGTAGCTGTTAAAATTTACAACTTATTAATGTGAATACAGAGTAACTAAACTATAATTTTTGTGTGTAACAAAGCTAATGTTAAATTAAAATTATATCTCATCATGACACAACATGTTTTCTCTATTTACTGCTTGTCATTAGTTAATTTTTTAAAAAGTTTGACTATTTAAAGAACTATTTGTAAATATTCTGGAACTCTTCATTTTATAACAGTGATGAGTTCCAGATATATTTATGAATATTCTGATTATATTTTGTAATGCTATTGAACTTTTGGTAAACGGGTTCTCTAAATTTTGGTTGCATTGTTCAAAATAGGTTGGAAATATTTAATCAAAATTATTTTATAAATGGAGCACTAAATTTTTAGATTCTAAAGTTTTTTAGCAAATAAGATTTATTAAAATGAAGTTTCTAAACAGGAACACATTGAGATTAATGCCTACAATAGAAAGGGAGAAACAATGAGGTCTTAAATAATACATTTATATTTTAAATTTAAGAATTGTGCTATGGAATACATTAGCTTAATGGAAGATTATATTGATGTATTGCTTGTTTTTAATTAGGTAACATATTGAAATGAAATGAAATTAAGATGACACATTTTCTAGCATCTAAATTAGCAAAGAATTTAAAAATATTCCTAAGTAGAAGCAACTACTTTGATTGAGTAGTGTCCCATAAACATATTTGTTGCTAAACAGTACTCTTATTCAAGAAAAAGACAGTATCTATAAAAATATATGGGCTGAAATAGGTAACCTATTTCAACAAAAAAGTTAAACCAAACTTTGGAATTATCAAATATTTTAGCTATATAGATTATTTTCTCAATTAAAAAATGTATAGTCTACACAGTAAGATCAATTGCCAGTATGAAAATTTAAAAATATAAACATTAAATAATCATTATTGAAAGAAATGATTGCAATAAAGATACAAACATGCTATGGTCTTGGGTAAAAGGACTCATTATTGTGAAAAATGTTATTCTCCCATAATTAAGCTACAATATTAATTCAATTTAAATAAAAATCCTGCCCTAGCCAGTTCTCTCAGTGGTTAGAGCACCAGCCCTCGAACTGAAGGGTACTGGGTTCGATTCTGGTCAAGGACACATACCTTGGTTGGGGGCTCAAACCCCAGCCCTGGTCAGAGTGCGTGGGGTAGGTAACCAATCGATATGTCTCTCTCACATTGATTTTCCTCTCTCTCTGTTTCTCCCCCTCCCTTCTACTCTCTCTAAAAATCAATGGAAAAACATCCTCAAGTAAGGTTTAACAAAAATAAAGTAAAAAATCCTAATGTAATTTTTCAACTGGAAATTAATCTGAAGTATAAAAGTGCATGCACTTTGACCTGATTTATTCAAATGAAAGAGAGAGAGAGAGAGAGAGAGAGAGAGAGAGAGAGAGAGAGAGAGAAAGAGAGAGAAAGAGAGAGAAAGAGAGACTAAGATTTCTGGTTTTGACCCAGCTTGTAAATTCTTATGTTCTTAACTAGCAGCTGGAATTTTAAAAACAAAAGGAAGAAAATGCTCAGACTTGGCACATGCCTGCTGATTATTGCCAGGAGAAATATCACTCAAGTAAATTTTATTGACCTGACAAGGAACAACTGCTATGTCAAAATGTATTTAATGAAAACATTTTATTCATAATTTACACACTTAATTTGAATAAATTTACCATAACCAGGTTTTTATCTGTGGTTTCCTTTACATTATAGGCCTGCTAAATTATCTTTCTAGTAATTGCCCTTTCTCTAAAACTCTCTGGTGTAACTAACCTATACTCATTATTCTGCTAGTACTTTGGATACATATCTCTTTGAAGACCTAAAACACTTTATTATAGACTGCAGATGTAATCTTTTTCCCTCTTTCTCTCAGACAATGGTGGACATATAATTTGTGACTTAACTGCTTTTTTTCAAATGACAATTACACTGAAAAATTTATTCACATTTCTCAAAACTTCACAAAATTACCACACATTGAACATCCAGTGTTTTAAAGTTCTTATGAGAAATCTCAACTAAAATCAAAAGATGACCTGATCATTTAATGAGGATTGGATGGACTTCTGCCCTAGGAGAGGATATCAGAGGGCTTGTCTGAGTGCCTCTTTGGAATAAACTCCAGCTTATGGGAAAATATTGTCTGGCTACCAGAAGGCTGAAGGTTCAGATCTGCTCACATTTATGAAATAATTTATTTCATAGACCTAAACTATAACAAACAGACTCTACAAGCCAACATCAGTTTGGCAATATCTAAAAGTTATGTAATGTTTTGAGTAGTGAATAGAAAGGCACTATAATAATCTTTTGACTGGCCTCAGGGTATTTTGATGCCTGATATTTCAGGATAGCTAATTATTTACAAGGACCACAACTTCACTAATCCTTGGGAAGAAAGTCCTGAATAATATTAGCGAAAGACCCACTTCAAATTCTTATTTCCAGGAGATTTGAAGAGTATTATTATCAAATAGCAGAAATTTAAACATGACTACATAAATACCAGAGAATTAAATTATAAATTTATCTTCAAGGTGAAATATTATAAAATGTCTTTCACTGCAATACACTCATTAAAATGCAGAAGAGAATACAATTCTCTTTTTTATCTTATTTTAATTTTCTTGTTTTCTAGTTCTTTACTTTCATCTTGACCTTCATTACAGGCAATTCATCACATTATTTTTGTTTACTTCCTTGATTTTGTTTTCCTCCTGACCCTTTTTGTGAACACACCATGGTTTCTAGATGCTCTGTTTTTAATTTTGCATGTCAGATTTGTGGTCTTGTATATTTAAGGAATTTCTTGAATCCTAAAGCTAAGGCAACTTTTGCTGTCATCTAAAATGTAGCTCACTTATCTTACAAAAGAGAAAACTGAGTCTCTGAAAAATTAGTGAATCTACATAGTTTCTTAATGAAGAATATAGACTTATGATGCATTTTCCTGAATTAGTTTTCTTACACAGAGAGCAGCAACGGAGCACATAGTTTAAGGAATTACTGAGATTGGACACTGGGGCTATCTCTGGGGAAGGTGCTACCCAATTTTGGAAGAGCATTCCGTGGAAAGGTCCTGTGAAGTAGGATGCAAATATGAGAGTTGGGGAAACTGGGGTTATTTGGGGAATTGATTAAGGAAGAAAGAAAATGGTGACAGCTCTGAGCAGCAAAGAATAAATGGAAGGATCACAGGAAAAAAAAGGACATACTCTTATTACCAATTATGCTGGAATATTAAGGTAAACCATATAGTCAGCAAGACATTTGAGGAATTCTAATGTTACCCTTACAAACAAGGATTGCAAAATACCATTAATGATATGTTTAAGTGATCTGTAACTGATTTAAAAAGCAGTTGCTAATTTTTTACAGGAGTAATCAATCAAGAGAAAAACCTCTAGTGCAGTGGTTCTCAACCTTGGCTGCACATTAGAATCACCTGGGAATCTTTTTAAAATCCTTCAGTGATTCTAATGTGCAGCCAAAGTTGAGAACCACTGCTCTAGGGCATATTGCAGACATTTCTCAGGCCTGCCCTTTCAGGAGTACATAAAGGTATGCTGTCCAATTCTCTGGATAATTAACTAGGAAAGATATGGATCATCAAGCTATAATTACGGACTGAATCTTGCAAGATGATATTTAACTGGGGCAAAGGCAAAATACTTTGCATTCAGTTAAGCAAATCACTTGGGTAAACAAGGAATGGGCCACATAGAACTTAGTTGTAGTACTTAGCCAGCTGCAAATGGGGTCTCAGTCAAGAGTGTTTTGTAGCTGCCTCTAATGTACCAGTAATCTTAGGCTGCCAGTCACAGAATGACTGGCACTGGCACCATGAGGGGATGACCCACACTGCATGTCTTGGTTTAGGCCAATGTGTGGAAAGACATCCAGCCAGGCGGGAATAAGCAGAGGAGAGAACAGATCTTTTCATATGAAAAAAACAAACAAATGAAATTTGTATATTTAACCGGGTATATTTAACTTGCAGAGCTTACTTAAGAATACCAGAGTCACAATTTATAAATATTTGGAAATCATCAGATAGGTTTCAAAATGACTGATGTTTGTTCTAATTTTGTGAGCTATTAATTCATAGGAGTTTGCTCAGTCCACTTCTTAATTGTGTGACTTTGGGAAAGGCACTTAACCTTTCTATACCTTAATTTGCTGAAATAAGAGCTTTTTCATTAAGTTGTACTTATGATTAAACCAGGGACTATGTGTGATAGATATAAAACTATGGTGACATCAACTTTTTATAAGACTTGTAACTATATTGTGTTTTTAGTATATTGTCATATGGTTAGACTATTTCATAATGGGCAAAAATTCAACCTACCAAGAAGGGGACAGATTGGGAGACAATGGCCATGGTGTTAAGTAGAATGAAATAGTTAATGTTTAAGTGAGGACTGATTTTATAAGAAACTAGTGCATTAATGAATATTTTTGTTTTGGAAAAACTTACTTTCTAATCAACATTGTAACTGCAGAGGCTTAAGTAATACATACTCAGAAAACAAGAACTGTCTGTATCTCTGACTAGTCAAGCAAAAGGCACAATAGTATTTTGAATAATATCTACTCTGTATAAATTATGAAAGAGCTTGAATAACAGTACAGATGGTTAGGAAATAATCATTGCTCAAATCTATTATTTGCCTTAACTAATATTAGCATAAATTCCAGAGTAACCAGTCAGTTGAATCACGTGTAGTTTTGAAATGAACCTGAAAAATTAAAAAGCAAAAACCTCCCATCTCTCTTTATCCAAGATGGGGTTTTTTATCCAAAGCCCCATCAGAGCATATTTTGAAAGGTTTTTAAAATTTTTGTCAGAACTTTATCTTCAAATTAACCCTTAAAAGTATTTTTCTATAATTTTTGGAATTTAGGCTGTTCTTTGTTGAAAAAGTCCTTTCTACACCACATTGTTTTCTTATATTTGCTTTTCCAACCTGAATAATTAAATGTTCTTTAACTTTCTCACACGAGTGATGTTTTCCTTTTTTTGTTACCTACATTCCTCTTTAGATATGAAATACATAATTAGATCCTTTATGAATATAGTGATAATTTATGTATATCCTATGTCATATTTGTCTTTTAGCAAACAACAAAGTTTTATTATGACTCTAAAAATTATTATGCAATATTCTTCCATGATTAAAAATATCCTCTATTTCTTTTTATCGTCTGGAGGAAAACTTGCTCATCTAGGCTGACACAAATAAAAGGCTGAAAATAAATCTTTAGGGTTTTTTTCCTACCTCTATTCCTACACATTGACTTGTACTGTATAGTCTAAATCATAATATAGCTGTTTCCTTCCCTTGTAGATTAGCTATTTATGAAGCAACCAAACAAGATGCATTTATACATAAAACTGTGATGTTAATGAACATTTGTCTTTTGAAAAGATAACCTTCCATTTTATTTCATTCATCCAATTTAAAAATATGCTGTGGATGCTGAACTTGAGTAAACTAATAACAATCTACTCCAGAGGAGGAAGGTTACTGATCACTTTAATATTTAATTTACCTTCTCTAGACACGTCACTCAATTTTACATCTTACCAGTAACAATTGCACATGAAAATTACATAGTGTTTTTTAAAATTAAATAAAGCACTTTGTGAAAAGCATGACTTCATTGCAGAATTCCCTCTGTAGCATATGAGTTAATATTTTTATTGATATGTTATTAGGTGATATGAATTTTGAGGCTTCAAGTTGTCATGGTAATTGGCCTGTGTATTTTCTGGCTGCACTTGAGAGTAAAAAAAAAAATATTAGAAGGAAAGAAAAATAAATGAAACTAAGACAATTTCTGTACAACCCAAAAGCAAGCATTCACTGTACTTATTCCAGAATTCTTTTGCGAGGTGGAATAAAGAATGTTCTAGACCAGAGGAAGAAATGGTACATTGAACCTCTAACTTTTATAAAAGTGGTCAGGTAAAACATTGCTGAGATTTGAGGATAAAGCACACTGTGGCTCAGGCCTTTCGATTTGATAAAGGGAATGTCTGAAACTGGGACAAACAAATGGAGCCACTTTCCTTCTATCGGCGTCAGTGGCATTCTTGGTGATGAGAGTTAGCTTTCTAATTTAATCTAAGCTTCAGTTTTAGTGTGATTATTTCATTTTTATTTTTAGTGGCAGCAAAATAAGTCATTATGCTAAACACCATTTGAATGGAGGTTAATAAATTTTTACTTATACTTAAATATTGAAAAAAAGTTTCCTGGTTTTTTTTTATGTTCAGTGCAAATGCCCTATGACTCTGCATTCCATGAGGAAACTTGATTAGTCATATCATAAAGAGCATTTTACTGTCTTTCTCTGTTTTACTCCTTCTTTCTGTTCCCCAGTTTTGCTTAAATTCAGCGATGCTCTTTTTTTGGTCTTTATTTTACACACTATCTTCAGAAATTTCATTTATCTTCATGTCTCCAAGCAATATTTCTAACTTTATCTCTCTATAGTTACGCAACCATTCTTAACTCAAGCTCTATTCCAAGACACTCATAATCTAAAATAAATTTCTAATGAAATATGTATTTTCACAAGAAACATGGCATTTTTAAGCAGATGTCAGATTCTGCACTCCTTTTTCCATGAATCACCTGCTCTCTTCTAATTCACGTAAATGAAGCAACATTTAAACCCCATGATTGAGAGAAATCTTGGCAGACTCATCTCTGTTTTTTTAAATTTTAATTGATTTGAGAGAGAGAGAGAGAGAGAGAGAGAGAGAAACATCAATTTGTCATTCCACATATTTATGCATTCATTGGTCAACTCTTCTATGTGCCCTCAAGAAGAATTGAACCCACTAACTTGGTGTATAGCAGTGGTTCTCAACCTTCCTAATGCTGTGACCCTTTAATACAGTTCCTCATGTTGTGGTGACCCCCAACCATAAAATTATTTTCGTTGCTACTTCATAACTGTAATTTCGCTACTGTTATGAATTGTAATGTAAATATCTGATATGCAGGATGTATTTTCATTGTTACAAATTGAACATAATTAAAGCATAGTGATTAATCACAAAAGCAATATGTAATTATATATGTGTTTTCCAATGGTCTTAGGCAACCCCTGTGAAAGGGTCATTCGACCCCCAAAGGGGTCGAGACCTACAGTTTGAGAACCACTGGTGTATAGGAATGATCCTCTAACCAACTGAGCCAGGGAAGGGAGCCTAAACTTTATGCTTAATTCTTATGCAAATCATTGAAAAAGTCTTCCAAATGTTTCTTTTTCCCCCATTATTGCTCAGCTCTTTGAATATTTTATTACTTTATGATGAATTTAGCTATTTCGATAGATTTGTTCTCATGCTCTTAATTAAATAAGCTTTGGCCTGATGATTTTTCTTCATTGTAGATCAGTGCATATGACTGGAAGAGAAAGTTGCTCAAATTTTTCTTCTATTGTTTTTAATCTAACATATTTACTACATTTCTAACATTTTTTCATTTTGTATTTTTTTATATGTAACCTAATTTTTTTTTCTCCTTAAAGAGTTTCTCTCAAGGTGTGCCTACTTTCTCAGATTTTTCAAAGTACCAGTTTTGTGTTTTTCTGTGATTCTTTGAATGTTCTCCTTTTCCTTTTTGGTCTCCTTGAATGGAATGCTTAGCTCAGTGTTTTTTTAGGGCAAAAAACTATTTAGGTTGTATCTCAAAATTTTTAATTCTTAGTGCTTTGTCATTTAGTACCAAGTCTTTATTCTTTCTTCTTTTTTTTTACTTCTTCTTTAAACAGTCATTTGTACACGGTGTTAATAGTTTCCAGGTACATTACTATATAGTAATGTATAATAATTCATGTTAATATCTAAAAATTTATAGTAATTTTATATTGTTATTGATTACATTGCATTTCAGTCAGATCACATTCTATCATGTGTTGATTCTTAGAAATTTATTGAAGCATCTTTTATGGCTTACTACATAACCTTTGTAAATGCTCTTATTTGCTAAAAACAAATGAAACTATGAGTTTTCTCTCTGCAAATTAATGAATTATTCTGTTCAAATATTTGTACCTATACTTTGAAGTTATTTACTTATCTATTTTTTTAAATCATATTCAAGTTATTGACATCTATTTTTAAACCATAGTTCTGACTGCTTTATATACTTGGAAGAATATGGAAGACATTTTCATAATCATTATACCTTACTTATGTCTTATTTCTTTATCAGCATGTAACCCAAGTGTTTCTCTTACGATTTTTTCCTATAATTTATTTTTCTAATATAGAAATTATTACCTTGAGTTTTTTAAAAACATATTTCTCTAATGTGCATTTTTTTGTATATCCCCCAAGCTTCTTTGTATGGTATTTTTAAAAAGTGTTTAGTTGACAACATATTGTAGAATTTTAATATTTGTGAATATCTAGCTTGAGAATCTATTTTGATGCATAGATTTAACCTCTGCATCTACTTTAATTATAATATTGAGAGCTACTTTTGCTCTCTTCCCTTGCTTTATGTATATCATGTTTTTATTTATGTTCTTCTTTCTCACGTTACATTGAAAGTTATTTATTCTACTTTTATTCTTTGCTGTTACCCTCAGCTCACACTTTTGTTGCTGTTGTTTACTCACAATTTCCGTTATAGAACTCTTCCTCTGATTCTCCCCGCATGCCTCTTCTCCGTAACTTTCTTTTTCCTACAGTAGGAATTAGTATCACCCAGGGTTTTAAATCCAAGTCATGAATGTACACTTTTAGGGGTGTAGCGTTATTGCTAGTTTAGACAAAATAATTTTCTAAGTAAATTGCTATGTTTATTCACTCTTAGTATTGTTCTTCTTTGTCACTTTCTCCTTTGTGCTAACAGTACAGCATTAACATTTGCTTATCATCTTTAATGGAATTATTATATTGAATAAATAACTCCTCAACTAGTTCTTGAAGTCCTTCAAAACAGGGACTTCGGGGCTTTATTTATTGTTGTAGCACCCAACATATTATGTGAAATATATTAGATACTTGATAGATACTTTTCAATTGATGCTTAAATGAATGAACATCCCCCAGGTCACTTAAAACAGTCCTGGCCATTGACATACACTTACTGAATATTTATTGAATTACTGAATATCATCACAAGCTACTAAAACCTTTGCCTTTAAATTATGTTTCTTTTTTTCTTGTTTCCCATGCCTCTCAAACCAGTTATTTTTCCCCTTTTGCAATCAGAATTCACTCAATTGTCAATGTTATGTTCCTTACAGCTCTTCTTCCAGTAGATGAAACTCTTTTAAATCTTTTAATTTGTGATTTTAAGCCATTATTTTTTTTAAAAAAGATGTGGGAATTTGCTATGAGTTTAAGAAAAACACCTTGAAAATCTGACCTCAGGATCTTCCACTTTGACAGGATTTTAATGTCCACTAAAGAAGGTTAATAAACACTATCTCTATTTTGAGCCAAATTAATTTCTAATGAAAGAGCAGGAAGTGCTTAGTGACTGAAATATGAAAGGGACACTTGAGGCAATCTACTCATTCCTGATAAAGGAATTAAGAAGCAAGGGGGAGGGGGCAAGAGGCTCTGATTTGCCTAATTGAGCTTTTGATTAATTTGGAAGTGTTCTGGGAAAGGAGAAACAATGAAAGGTCATGTTATGTCAACACTGTGTCCTGCAAATTAGCCCTTTCCTTACTCAAAAAAAAAAAAAAAAATGTCCAGAGACCCAGCTATCTCTCAGGTGCTGTTTCTTTCTCATTTTTCTTTATAAGTAACTTTCACAAATAACAGATTTTACTCACTGCTCTCACTTTCTCATGCACTTTTTTAATTTTTGAAATCCAGATTTGGCACTCATCATTTGAATCACATTGGTCTCTGTGATCAATAACGATGGCTTTTTTAAAATTTAATTTTTCAATTACACTTGACATGCAATATTATGTCAATTTCAGGTGGACAACATAGTAGTTAGACATTTATTTACTTATGAAGTGATCCTCCAATAAGTCTAGTATACAACATTATTGACTATATTCCCTATGTTGTCCTCTTTTCAATCACCTTTTAAAAAACATTTCACGGCATTTGATACTATTAAACAGATCTCCACATTCTCTTCTCTTTTGAGATGAAATGCTATTGATTTGAATTTGCCATCTATGATGACCCTTTAGCTGGAATTCCTTCCAACACCCTCTAAATATAGACATTTCTTACGGATCTGTTCTTGATGTGTCTGTTTTCCTCTCTATATTTTATTCTTCAGAAATTTCATCTTCTTATTTGAGTGACTTTCCATATGGCTTTGAGTAATGTATCCCCAGTTCTAACTCCTCCCTTTGGCTTTATACCTAAGTTTCCCAAACCTCAAATATATTAAGATTTAGATTTATCAATATTCCCTTCAGCATTTACTTCTTCATCCTACGTTTTCTCTCTTTGCCAATAGTTTTAATATGATTCTACTTATCTAAGAGCTTTAGCTCTGACTCATCGGAGCCCAGAACCTTTACATCAACTTTGTATGGGAGCAAATGAAGGCTGGCAAAATATGCCACCCCAAAATATGCCACCCTAACATAAGGAGTATTTGAGATAAAGGCACTTGAGAAATAGCAGTTGCAAGGAAGGCATTCTAATCTTCCCCTTTCTTCCTGAAAACAGGAACTAAAAACTCGCATGTAAAAGATGTACTCTTTGGACCAAGAAAAAAGAAACATTCTTCAACAGGAATCAAAGTCAATAGAACTGTGTACATACAGACCTTGTTAAAATAACTCTTATCTGCCATTAGCCTCCCCACACACTTTAGTTATTTTTCCACAATTGCCTCTCTTTGTTCAACCTAGTATGAAAGCATTAGCTTTTGCCACTTCTTTGAGTCTTTATTTATTGATGAGGGATCCCATGTTACATAAAACATATATTAAATAAATCTGTAACCTTTTCTCCTGTTAATCTGTCTTATCTGTTTAATTTTTAGGCCCAGACAAAAACGTTTAAGAGGGAAAGATAAAATTTTGCCTCCCCTATAGTATCAACCTCTAATGTTTCTACCTTCTACATCATTCTGCTTTGACACTATTTTAATTATTTTTGGTTGGAGTATTATGAAACTTTTTACTTTTTAAAACATTTTTAGTTACAGTTTACATTTAATATTATTTTATAGTAGTTTCAGGTATACAACATAATGGTTAGAAAATCATATACTTTTCAAAATATTCCTCCTGATATTTCCAGTACCCATCTGGCATCATTCATAGTTATTATAATACTAGAGGCTCGGTGCACAAAAATATGTGCACTTGGGGGGGAAAGGGGCTCCCTCAGCTCAGTCTGTGCCCTCTTGCAGTCTGGGACAGCTCGGGAGATAACGACCTGCTGGCTTAGGCCTGCTCCAGGGTGACAGAGGGCAGGCCCAAACCCTAGGTGCAGCCCCTGGTCGGGCTCAGAGCAGGGCTGATTGGGGAGTTGGGGTGCCACCCCCTGTCACACTCAAGGCAGGGTCGATGGGGAGGTTGCAGCGCCACCCCCTCTCACGCACAGAGCAGGGCCAATCAGGGGGTTGGGGCACTGCCCCCTGTCACTCACAGAGCAGGGCCCATCAGGTGGGTTGGGGCTCCGTACCCTGTCACGCACAGAGCAGGGTTGATCAGGGGGTTGGGGAGCTCCCCCCTGTCACTCACAGAGTAGGGCCGATAGGGGAGTTGGGGCACCGCTCCCTGTCACACACAGAGCAGGGTGGATCAGGGGGTTGGGGCGCTGCCACTGTCACACTCAGGGCAGGGCTGATGGGGAGGTTATGGCTCTACCCCGTCACACACAGAGCAGGGCCCGTGGGGGCGGGGGATTGGGGTGCCGCACCCTGTCACACACAGAGCAGGGCCGATCAGGGGGTTGGGGCACCGCACCCTGTCACACACAGAGCCACAGGGCGATCAGGGGGTTGGGGAGCTCCCCCCTATCAGGCACAGAGCAGGGCTGATCAGGGGGTTGGGGCGCCTTCCCCTGTCACGAACAAAGCAGGGTGGATAGGGAGGTTGTGGCCCCGCCCCTTGTCACACACAGAGCTGCAGGGCAATCAGGGGGTTTGGATGCTGCCCCCTGTCATGCTGATCCCAGTGCCAGGAGGCCTCGTGGCTCCGCTGATCCTGGTGCTGGGAGGCATATTACCCTTTTCCTATATAGGATAGAGGCCTGGTGCACAGGTGGGGGCCAGCTGGTTTGCCCTGAAGGGTGTCCTGGATTAGGATGGGGGTCCCTACTGGGGTACCTGGCCAGCCTGGATGAGGGGCTGAGGGCTGTTTTCAGGCTGGTGGGTGACTGAAGCTCCCAACCACTCCTTTTTTTATTTTTTTTTATTCTGGACCAGCTTTAGCTCTGAGGCTTGGCTACAGCTCTGAGGCCTCTGCTGCTGAAAGCAGGTATCTGGTTTGTTTGGGTTCTATAATTGAAACACTGTTTCAACTCCAGCTCTGAGATCCCAGCTGGCTGAAAGCAGGTTTCTGGGGTTTTGTTTAGCTTCTATATTTGTAACAATGTTTCAAACTGCAAGCTCAGAGGCTGGCAGCGGCAGGCGGGGAACATTGGAGTCCTCTGTCACTGAAGAAAGCAAGCAAGCCTCATGTTCGCTTCAAGCTGCCTGGCTGCCAGCCGCCATCTTGGCTGGCAGTTAATTTGCATATCGCCCTGATTAGCCAATGGGAAGGGTAGCAGAGGTACGGCTAATTACCATGTTTCTCTTCTATTAGATAGGATCATTGACTATATTTTCTATGCTGTACTTTACATCCCCATGATTATTTTGTAACTACCAATTTGTACATATTAATACCTTCACCTTTTTCACCCAACTTCCCAATTCCTCTCTCCTCTGGCAACTGTCAGTTTGTTCTCTGTATCTATCAGTCTGTTTCTATTTTGTTTGTTTGTTTGTTTTGGTGTTTAGATTCCACATATAAGTGAAAACATATGGTATTTGTCATTCTCTGACTGGTTATTTCACTTAGCAAAATACCCTCTAGGTCCATCTGCATTGTTGCAAATGGTAAGATTTTATTCTTTTTTTATGGCCAAGTAGTATTCCATTGTATACATGTACCTCCACTTTTTTATCCACTCATCTACTGATGGGCATTAGAAACTGCTTCCATATCTTAGCTGTTATAAATAACTGCAATGAGTATAGGAATTCATACATTCTTTCAAATTAGTGGTTTGGGTTTCTTAGAATATATACCCAGAAGTGGAATTGCTCCTCAACATCATTAATCATCAGAGAAATGCAAATTAAAACCACAATAAAATATCACTTCAGACCTGTCAGAATGGCTATTATCAATAAATCAAAAACAACAAGTATTGGTAAGGATGTAGAGGAAAGAATGCTTATGCACTATTGGTGGGAATGAGGATTGGTGCAGCCGCTATGGAAAACAGTATGGAGTTTCCTAAAAATATTAAAAATAAAACTCCCATATGAAATCTTCTTAAGTAACCTTGGTTCATTTGGCTGAACGAATATTTAAGAGCATAATATTGACCAAATCATGCTCTTGCTCCTGAATCTTGGCCTGCTCCTCACTGCCTATTGGGTAACATCCAGCATCTCTGGTTTAGTTTGCCTTAGACTATTTTGCATGTGATTTTTATCTGAATATCTTCCCATACACCTAATTTTGCAACCAGGATACAGAATCAGCCTATCCTCAAAATGCCTTTATAATATAGATAAAAAATATTCACATTGCTGGGAATCTTTTGTTGTTCTTCACCATTTTTATTGCTAATAGCTCCCCCAACTAAAACTTGGTTATTTTATTTTAATCTAATTTAGTACTTTATCGATGAGTACGCTTAATATTTAAGAACTACTTATAAAATTAATGCATTAAAATTTAACAAGAAAGGCGTTATTATCAGAGAAATAGCTATTTTCACTTCCTTACATTAAGAGAACCCAACAGCATGGGTGGACCTGGAGACTATTATGCTAAATGAAATAAGCCTCTCTGAGAAAGATAAGTATTAGATGATCTCACTTATTTGTGGAATCTAATGAACAAAATGAATTGACCAACAACATAAGACCCAAAGCATGGAGGCATGGAACTAACATACCTCGATGTGGGGGTGGAGTGGGGGGGGGCAAGGAGAGATAAACCAAAGAATTTATATACGTATATACATAGCCCATGGACATGGACAATAGGGTAGTGAAGACCTGGCGGGGTGGGTGGGTAGGGGCTGGGTGGAAAGGAGTAAAGGGGGAGAAAGAGGGAGACATCTGTAATATTGTCAACAATAAATGTACATATTTAAAAAAAAATAAAAGAGAGAGAACCCAATTTAGAGGGTGACCTCACTCCCCCATGAAGTAGGCACGCCATCTAGTGACAGCTCCCCCACACTACAAACCTTGCCTCAGGCCTGCAAACCCGAAGATTCACCTTTAAATTTTCCTCAAGGAATATATCAAAACGAAACTTTAAAAAAAGATATAACATAGTGCCTTAAGAAAAAATATTGAATAATATTTTTTGTATGGCATTAAAATTAAACCTGCATACCAATTAATTTAAGGTTGACTATATATAGATAAGTTCAGAGAAACAGAAGGACCTGAAGTTCTTATGTGTTGACATTAATCAGTGATGTATTTGGATCCACTTTGAAAGAAGAAATTTTTTAAAAAAATGTCTGTTACCTTGGCTGAATCTCTGATAAAGTGTGAAAAATTTCTTTTCCCCTAAGATGACATATATAACAAACCCTGCAGAGTATACTCTGAATAAACATTAGCTGAGGAGCAGCATAATAGTTCAGAGTAGCATAGACTTTGGACCCAGATGGTCTGTTGTGACAACTTTCATGAACTGGAGCACAAAACTCAATTGCTCAGAAGGACCATTTCACATCTGGAAACATGGCAATAACAATATCTTCGTTGTATGAGAAATAACATATGCAAACTATTTGGTCTATATCAGGTAATCAATAACAAGTGATCATTCAGTTTTAATGATTATTATCCTTTTACCTTTGATAATGTGTAAAGAGACATAAAACTGCTTTTCAAGCTTAAAAACTATTATCCCTAGTCCCCAATTTCTTTCTTTATCATAGCATTTAGTGCACATGTTGATAGACATCATGACTCTCAATACCTGGTGAGAAATACCAACCTTATTTAGTAAATATCTGACAACAACAATTACAAAATAAATTATCTATAGAATACATTAAAAACCTTTTATATCTACTATATTTTTTAAAGTATTCAGAAAAAGTAAGTTGTTTGTACTTACAACTCTCCAGTTGCATTATGCACGTTTGCACATCCATCGGAAAATTCTTGAGATCCATTGGACAGGAAAGTGTTAATGTCAATCTGAAGAAATTCAAAGCAATTATTCTTTAAAAAAATTATGACATCCTATGAATGTTATATTGTTCAGGGTACAATTGGAAAGCAAAGTTGCTCTCGGTAGTGACTAATGTTTATTCAAATAAGATTTGTTCCAAGTTGGCTGTTATTTATCCTGAAACAGCTGTACCTTTATATATAAATCTGATTTCGGGGGAAGGGAGAAGAGCTGTATATTTAAACATCCAATCACATATATTTATCTATCCTTTTTTTCCCTTTAGAGATGGCTATAGACATCTAAAAGAAGTCTTTATTTCCAGAAGAGATCTTCAAAAAAGAAATCTGAGAGTGAGATCGATAAAATGAACACCAAATGCCAAAGAATACACTTCCCCCAAATCACATGGAGCATATTTGAGGAGGCAAGTATATCCTGGGAATTGGAGTTCTAAACGTGGTAAGTTGGAGCGCAGAGATGCAATCCTTTGTGACAACTCCCTGTCATCTTTGTAACTGCATGAAAGAAGTTGTCACGAACATCCAGCAGTATTCAGCAGGGGAATAAACTCTGAATCTACTCCCTAGAATTGTCAAGTCCTACCTAGAACTGACAATTCTAGGTGATAGAGTGGGGTTTCCCATTGTGGGACTAGGGCATGTCACCAGGTCTTATCAGGGTCAAGTAACAGCCCTCTAGAATAGGTGTGACATCTTTCCATGCTCACCAAACAGACTTCTGATTTGGCTTCACGCCAAGTGACTTGGATGGTGTACACTGGCACTTTCCCTCTTCCAGAAAGTATTTGGATGTAGGCATCCCAAACCATTCATCACTTTTGAATTTATTTATTTTTTTATTGGAAAAGTTTATTACCAAGATATCTTCAGGGATTACCAAGACTTTGTAGTTCCTGGACCTGAGAAAAATACGCCCAGATCTAATCAAACCCAAGTTTATTTAAAGCAAGTTTTTTCTGAGATCTCTCTGGCCAGCTCCTGTCATAGCAAGTATTCCCAGTGAAATTTGTTACATTGATGAGCGCCCTAGGCGGAGTTGTTTACTTAAACTTTATGACCATAGTCAGATTACTTCACCCCATAATGGTTCAGTTTTCACCTCTCTAACATGAAGAAATGACAGTATCTGCTCTGGAGAGATGTGATAAATATGTTAGTAATACATGTAAAGAACTTTGATAAGTGCTTACACGCAGCAAACACTCAATAAATATTAGTAATTAAGGGTGACTAGTACATTCCACCACTCTAAGCCTTCCCTATCTCCCCCTCCACCAAATTATACAGGATGGGCACAAAATGACTGGATTAAATCCTAAAGCTTATATCAAAATACAAGCTTTTACAAAAGTAATTACCAGCTCTAGTAAATGAACCACATTCTCCAAAATAGCATTATGATACAGACCATGCATTAAAGTTGTAATGGTGTGTGTTCTACAGTGAAGACTCTCGGTGAGATCCAATGAACATAGTTTGAGAGACATAAATGAACGGACATGTGAAACTGCTAAATGTTTAAGATTCCCGGGAGGGTCATTTGACAGTTCACTCAAGTCAGAGTCCATAACACATGAACATAATTCATAGAGTTCACAATTCAAAAGCAATTTTCTCCTGGCTCAGCTAGGTTGAGTGAGTCTGTAAGCATGATTTTTGTAGATTTGCAAAATTCTCCCTTAAAAAGGCAGTTGTAAAATCAGTTGGACATGATGTTCTCTGTCTTGAGAAAGGGTTTATTAGAGGTGTGTACACAAGTACGTGTTGAGTGTATGCACATTAATTTTCCAGACATCCAAGGCCCACTGGCCAGCCAGCTCTAAATTTTGGCTTGCAGAATGAACTCTGTGACCTTTTGTACGGAAGTAAATAGCATTCTGAGAACCTTTTCCAGGCTCTCACCATGCATGTGATGTCAAATTCATATCCTGGCTATTTTTCTGGCATAAAATGAGAGACATTACATAATTCTTTTTTTAAAAAAAGTGCTTGAAAAGAATTATGTGGGGGGAAAAAACACTAGAACTCGTCATAAATCACATCCTGAAAAACATTTATTTATTGACACTCGTTTTGTTTATGACAGGACACAATTGCTTCTTTAACAGCATATGAATGAAAAAATATGTGTCGATGTTGTGGGTGTGATATTGAATTTCTTCATCAAAACATTACAAGTAAATTGTGATTTGTCCTGATCACATCAAAAGAAAACGAAATCAAAAGGTAATTAATCACATTCTACTGTTTTGGAAATGAGAATCTTCTTTGTGTTGAGAGAGGACACTGAGTTCTCTTTCTGGGACAAGACACATAAACAGGATATGGCGAAGTCTTGGCTTAGTGAAGAAGTAGAAATGTTAAAAAAAATGATTATAATATGTGACAATTGACCTCATTAAAATTGACATATTACCCATTTTTTGAGCAAGCTCTGCCCTAGCGTGTGCTGTCTATCTCAACCATTAACTGACGTATTAAAAAAATGCTTTGTCACTCCATTTTATGCTCTTTATGAAAATAAGTAGTATTTTTATGACTTTCTAATATTTCTAAATTTAGTGTTATAAGGACAATGGCAAGAGTCCTTATAGGGCTAATTTGAGGATTCTGGAAAATATCAGAATTTAAGCCTTTTTTTGTGGTTTATTTTTTTTGTTCAGTTTAGTTTTTTGTTTGCTTTTTAGAAATATAAAATTAACAACTCAATGCCTATTATATGCCAGGTAGTATGCTGGGTGCTTTACATATATTATTTCAGGCACACAAACTAATCTATAGTGACAAAAAGCAGATCTGTAGTGGCTCTGAGATGGGGGAGTAGGGCAGAGTTTGAGGGGCAAGAATTGTAAGGGTCATGAACTTTTGAGAGTGATACATACCTCCACTATCTTGATTGTGCTGATGATTTCATGAAAGTATAATACACATGTTGAAACTTATCAAATTGCATACTTTAAATATTTGTAGTTTATTACAATTCAATAAAGCTGCTTTTTAAATTATAAACAAAAATTTATTTTTCTCAAGTAAAGAGACTTGCCCTAAATCACAGCTAGTAAATTGTAGAGGCTTGATCTGGGTTGGGAGACATCTTGTTAGGTGTACCAAGACCACAAGGCTTTGATTATTCTTTTACCTTTGTCATTTCTTAGGGTTATCAATGCAGCTGCTAATTTTGAGGGATGTGATCATGTTGTTCCCCAGGAGAAGAGAAGGCTGGCTTGTATTTTGCTATAAAAGCCGTGCATTCCCCAAACTCCGTGTTTCGGAGCTGTGACACAGACCCATGGTGTGTGTTAAATTAATCTGGGCCTGTTGCACGGTTCCAATGAGACTTGAGGACAAGGGACAAGTAAGGCAAATATGGGGATGCTTGTGTTGCTTGTTGGCAGTGAGTAATACATTCCTTTGTCTCCGACCCAGGACTTTCGTGTCCTCAGTCAGCATCCGCTAGTCATATATTGGACTTGAATTGATGTTCTGCTTTTCAAATAATTTCTCTGTTTCCTATTTCTTGGTATCTTGCTTCTACTTCTTGGGAGACTCCTTCACATCATCATTCCAAGTATTCTACTATCCGCCCCCACCCTACACACACACTCTGGTTTAGTATTTGATCTTTTTAAAAATATATATTTTATTGATTTTTTACAGAGAGGAAGGGAGAGGGATAGAGAGTTAGAAACAACGATGAGAGAGAAACATCGATCAGCTGCTCCCTGCACACCTCCCACTGGGGATGTGCCTGCAACCAAGGTACATGCCCTTGACCAGAATTGAACCTGGGACCCTTCAGTCAGAAGGCCGATGCTCTGTCCACTGAGCCAACCAGTTAGGACTACTATTTGTTCTTATGCTCTGAGTGACTCATTTTCCTTTCCTAGAAGTATCTTATTTCATGTATCCAGTTGTCTCATCTCTCCAGAGATTTTTTTTATGGTCTCTTCTGCTCCCTGCACTTCCCCTTAAATCATTCATCTCTTTTTGTTTCTTTAATTTTCCTCTTTTATCTTTATTTTCTTTGCATGTTTCTTCTGACATCTGCTTCTTTTTTATTCTTGTTAATATTATAAGATGTCCTCAAATGTCTGTTTATATATAAGAACAAAGCACTAAAAACTATTTGGAGCTCAATTACTAGTGGATGGTTCATTGGGTAATAGTCTTATCTGTAAAATGATTATATGACCACCCAGATTTTGCATTGGAGGTTCCCTAAATGTCGATATCTGTATTTTTTTCTGTTGGGCAAGTTAATTTCTCCAGAGGCATATTCTTCTGACTACTGCTCAGTAAAAGCCTCGGTCTGGTTTTCAGCATTTTAAGGGAGAACAGGGGTATCACCGTTTAGTGTATCCCTTGTAATCCTTATTTTCTTGGTAAGATGCTTATGACAGACCCAGCTGTGCCTGTAGTCCCTACTTGTGAGGTTCTTGGCACAGGCTCTCTGAGGCTTTCTGTCTTGCTTTCTGCTCAGGTCAGAAGGCACAAAGGCAGCCCCTCATCTAAAGGACATAGTAGATGAGGAAAATTAGGAATAGAAAGCTCGCTGATGTTCCCACAAAGTTTAAGTTGATTCTTTCTCTTTGATCTCTTGTCTAGTCCCTACTTTCTGAAGTCCTCGCTGCCACAAATTTCTAAAAGTTTGAGGGTAATATGTCTTCCTTCTGAGTTCCTCACTTTGGCGTACATTCAGCTATCTTTGCCTGTTAAGTCAGTTTTCCCGAGTGCATTCACTTTCAAGCTTCCTAAAGCATGTGGTCATCATTCATCTGTCACAGTCTTCTTTTCCCTTCCTTTCACCCTCCTGTGTGTCAGGGCCACTTTATTCCTTATTTAGTTTACTTCTTTATTTTAGTGGTTTGAAGGAGAAAGTACAGATAAATGGGTAAGTTAAATAGGTCAGGTTTGCCAGGACATTCTGCTTCTTTCTTAAAACAACTAGGAAAGCCAGATCTCTCGTGAAGCATCACAGATGCTCCATTTGTAAATTGAATGAGACTTTTTTCCTAGCACAACTTTTGTTAACAAAGAAACTGTTTGCCAGTTGAAGATTTCAAAGTACTGTGAGATTTCCAAAAACAACTCATAGAAAAACAAATTTAGTCTTTGATCATGTGAGCCAGGATATAGCAAACAAAAACTGGGAGCTGAGAGACATCATCCTGTTTCATCTGAATTCATACAGAAAAGACAAAAATGCAATTCTGAATTATTCCATAATTTTCCTCAAAATATTAAAAGAAATGTGAGCAATTCATAATGGATAGCATTGTTTTTCAATTCCAATAAGATGATAAAAAAGTAAATATCCATAATCATTTAGCACACACACACATTATATTTCAATTCTATTGATGAAAAGATTCTAGACGTTATGACTTTTTGGATTTCCTGACATAATTTTTTAGATTCCCTGAGCTTCTCTGACTATTATTATTCCATGCTACCTGGTGATATATTCTTGCAGCCAAAATCTGTCTGCAATGAAACAGTACCTTATAATTAAAAATAAATCATACCTTTCACAAATTTTCAAGTTAACAGGAAAATTTAACTTGCTTATTTGCAGCCTGTCATGGATTCCCTGATATCCATCATGAATCCAAAACAAAGAAGAATCAAGGATTATGACCTGGAGTTTCAATCTCTCATCAAAAAATATGTATATCTAACTCATAAGTAATATATAACTCTTTCTGAAGAATTCAAATAATATAAACTCACATATAATAAAAATTAATTATTCAAAATCATATAGGACACTGTATTTCAATTCTATCAATGGAAATATTCTAGACATCATAATTGCAAAATGATTATTCCATTTCATCTGGTGATATATTCTTGCAGCCACCTTTATTCCTACCCAAATTCAATCACTTATTTCAATAGTTGGTTATTTTCTACCAGTTGTTGGGCATCCTTCTGAAGTCTTGCATAGTCTTACATAGATGTGTAATTTTACATGCACAGTTATGCTTACATTAGAGGCCCGGTGCACAAAAATGTGTGTACTCGGGGGGTCCCTCAGCCCAGCCTATGCCTTCTCGCTCCCTGGGGGATTGGGCCTAAGCTTGCAGTCAGACATCCCTCTGGCAGCCCAGGAGCCCTCGGGGGATGTCCACTTGCCAGCGGGGAGCAGGCCTAAGCTGCAGTTCCATCTTCCCACTATCTTTTGATTCTTATACTTTTTATAGTAATTTTCCAAAAAGGTTTAAAATTCTCTTGCTTTTACCTGGGATTCACCATTAAGTCATTTATTCATTTGGGAGCATAGGGATAAGTTACTGATGAAGTCTGAAATCTTCCTTTATATCTTATGTAGCAATGAATTATTCAGGATTATATTAACACATATTAGTCAGTTTTCAGCAATGTGACAAGTGTCAGGTAAGAGTAGAGTGATGTAGCCTTTTCACCCTCAGAAAGTAATGTATGTATTGAAAGGAAATTTATTCACATGAAATAGGAAAATATGAAAAACACAATACATTAGCATGATGTTTGTGTTTTGGTATTAATTATTGTTATATTTTTGGTATTAGTTGTAAAAGGCTACACGATCTTCTAAGAATTAACTTCCAAATAACTAAAATGTAAATAAAGTCTTTTCTAAAGGATAGTCAGAGAAGCTCAGGAAATCTAAAAAAAAAAACATATCGTTGAAAAATATTTTATGGAAAATGGATCTCAGAGAAACAAATCTCTATATTTCTTCACCTGTAAATATTACAAGAGTATGATACATAAAAACATACTAGTAATCACAATGTATGATTTGGCTACCATTTCATTTGCCCTTAAATCACTCACCCACCTGGCTGATTAAGTACCTGGGCTATTTGTTAAAAAAGCGGATTTCCAAGAATTATTCATACAGTTTCTGGATCTAAAACTTGGGTCTGCTATTGTTGATTAGACATATGTGGAAATAGTACATTAAAGTAATTTAGGTGGAACCATGAAAGCAGTTAATCAAAAATTTCAAAACACTCACTAAAAGCAAATAAATAAAACCCAACACTTTTCCAACAAAATCAGGAATTTAAGTCTGTAACTCACCTTATTGAATAAAGAACATTTCCATTCTTGAAAATTCTTAACAGTTTGTTGTCTGTAGTAACTTCGTGAAAGTTGGCACCCTTTTCATTGGCAAAGAACAGGTCAGGTTTCCAAATGGAGTCCAACATGGAAGGATCTAGGTCTAAAGAGTCATCAGGATATTCACTATATGCAAGGCGAGGATCGTTCCATTTCTGACGAAGAAAGATATTCACTCTGTAATCCTGCAATGAAAGAAGGAAAGTGTGTGTGTCGGGGGGGACTTCTGCTTTAAAGAGTTTAGAATCTTATGTGCTATTTTGGGGGGCTTCTCTGAATTATAACAAAAGCCACTGACATCCTTGTGAGCCTTCCACCCCACACGATCATCACTCACTATCGACAAGAGTCATTTTATTTCTGAGGCTTTCTCTGAGTTTTCAGTGATCTATACACCTCCAGAGAAATGGCCACACACTTTTCTCATACATATGTCTTGTGGTTCTATTCAAAATTCACTCTCCTGGTCTGTCAGAATAAAATATTGGGCTGCTTGCTACCTGACACCTGAAGTAAAATATTTTCAGCTTTGCATTTATTTTCTAGAACCATTTATTTTAGTGGGTATCTAAGAGCATCTGAAATGCCTCTAGTGAAATTTTCTTGAAAGCTCTCTGTATTATAAAAATGACCATATATACTTTTTGATAATGAAGACACATACTCTCATGTTTAATATAGTATGCAAATTCTATAAAATAGGTGACTTGGGAAAAATAACAGGGGACTTTAGAGTAATAAAAGAATAATAAAGGCACATTATTGCCAGCAATTCTTTAAGAAGATTTAGCTCATGAGATATCCAAATTAGACCTTTCATAGTTACATTTAAAAGAGAAAGAGTCACTGATTTCAGCCAAATTCTTGTTCACAAATTCTGGACTAATGTATAAAATGACAGGACTGATAGCTGGGGGTCATAGGTAATGCTTATATCCACATACTGTGTACACATTACAAATATAACTTTCACCTTAGATTTTTGAAATGAGCAAATAAACATGTAAATTTGATTACAAGCATGAGTAATGTGAACATTTCTAGAAAGCTTCATTTGCGTGAAAAAATAGGCTGAAGATATTCAGAGAAACTGAACACTAGTTTTTATCTATCTTTTTATTCCTTGAATCCCAAATTATTACTTGCCAGAATATAGTAGTTAAGCAATCACAAAGGATGCTTCCATAATATTAGACCCGGTAGATGGCTTACCTTGCAGGTAGATCTAATTTAGAGTGTGTAGTGAATGTAACAAATCTGTATGTTCCCTTAGTCATTTTTTTGTGCACCGAGTCCTCTATCTTCTGACTCTAGCTGATGTTACACACCAAATAATATATTTTCTGCCTGCTAGGTGCCCCATGTATCTTCAAAAGTACCAACGGAGCAGAGTTCACATCAGCTTCTTTACCATAAAGCTTACGACAGTGTGGAAATCTTACCAACCGTAAGGGTGTGTAGAACCTGTAAATGGGAATGTATGAGTGAACTCCTACCAGACAAGGACAGTCATCCTCTCCTGGCCTAGAGTTCAGAGTACCATGAAGCACACCTCCACGGTGGCCACTTCTTGGGTCCCTCACCATTCTGCTGTCTGTGCCTCCGCCCTAACCACCACCAAGAGGTGGTAATTAGACTCAAGTCAGTTTCTCTCTGCCTTACCTATATAGGAGAAGGCTAAAGCAAGACAAGTGATACCTGCCAGGGAAAAAAATAAAGAATTTTCTTTTGGACTGGACCCGGTAGATGGCTTACCTTGAAGTATTTTTATGCTGTAACTAATTTATTAACTGAGAACACTCTGTAGTCATTCAGACTGTGAGGCAAAAATAAAACGAATTTTAAGCTCAGCACGTGTAATAAAGCTTGGCTCAATCTCTTTATCCCTATGTTATTGATTTAGTGATAAACTTTATAAACCCGATCTCGGATCTTCCAGGAACGCTCTTTGCTCTAAGAGTGAGCTAAAAAAGCCACCGAGTTTCCTTCAAGAACAAAATCAACTGTCAGCGGTAGCCAAAGCCAAGTGTTCACCTGCATCCACTGTGCTCTTTCTTCCAATAGCCAGAAATACCTTTGTTTCTGAACACATTTAAGCATTTGATTTAGGGCCAGTGACCAAAGCAAAACTCAAAAATAACCATCTCCTGAAAAACTAGAAACTTACGTTTGAACACTCCTCATAGTTGGGTTTTGCCCTGCTTGCAAATGAACATTATGCTGAGAAACTTCTCTCTTACACAACCAAATTCAGCATTTCAAAAAATAATTTTTAAGGCTGATTCTTTATAGCCAACATATCCTATTTATACCCAGCAACCAATTATAGTAATTGCTTTTGAATCCTGATTGTGAAAATGTGCAAAGCGTACATATAATGACATAGTAAAATAATACCACCTTAAAAGAAGTCCTTGCAATGCAATTTGAAATAACTTGCTTATAATAGAAGACCATGGACTGGAGAAGGAAACGGCTTTGCAAAGTAGAAACTAATGGATGTGTGTGCAGCATACGCAAAAACATCTTAAATGGACTTATGTAGAACAGTTATATGTGAGTAAAAAAAGGCAGTAATAAATATGAGATAATACATACTGAGAGTGAAATCAATATTTATAGTTCTCATTTCTAAAATCTAGACATATTTTGAATTCATGACACTTATATGGAATCATAATATTTTAGGACAGAGATATTAATGGCCTTCAGAATCATGAGAGATACATTTGTGTTGTTTTAAGCCACTAAATTTGAATCTGTGGCAATTTGCTAGAGCAGCAATAGCCAACTGATGCATTTATATTTTTGAATGGATTTTAATATATGCGCATTCTCATTTTTTAATGAAATCCCTAGAATAATACATTATTTTTGTCAGTTAGTCTAGAGCAGCGGTTCTCAACTTGTGGGTCGCCAACCTGTGGGTCGCGACCCCTTTGGAGGTCGAACAACCCTTTCACAGGGCTCGCCTAAACCATCGGAAAACACATATATAATTACATATTGTTTTGTGATTAATCACTATGCTTTAATTATGTTCAATTTGTAACAATGAAAATACATCCTGCATATCAGATATTTACATTACGATTCATAACAGTAGCAAAATTACCGTTATGAAGTAACAATGAAAATAATTTTATGGTTGGGGGTCACCATAACATGAGGAACTGTATTAAAGGGTCGCGGCATTAGGAAGGTTGAGAACCACTGGTCTAGAGGGTAGAACATTTAAGGCAACATCCCTGGATTCCTAGCCAAATGGAAAAATTAACTCAAAATTCTTCCTGTTTTTAGGAGTCCTAATCAGAGATACTGGCATATTTCAAAATGATCAGAAAAATAGCTTTCTTTTCTCAAAGAAATAAGGACAAAGGGAAAACTCCCTGACACTTACTTTGTTGGTTTACTTTGTTAGATTTTCTAATTCCGAAGTACTACACAATATAGGCTTACCATGCATCACAAAGTGCAGAATACTAATACTCAGCAGTGGAATAATTGCTCCTAATGTCATCTCCATAATATGCCATCTGCTCTATGATCCCCACCACAGGCAGGGTGGTCGGCTGGGGCCACTGACTGAAATAATGGCCCATTGGGAAAGTGCCTTTCAGTTCTGTTACTAAACCAACAGGGGGAAAAGCCATCTTATAAGAACTATTTAGAAGCTCAGAAAGGTTATTTCAAATCTCTCCTTGACTGCTTCATTATCCATATGTTTATATATTCTCTAGAAAAGGGCAGCACCATTTTAAAATTATGAAGATTTTTTTTAAAGGAAACCTAGTTATGTACCAATTATGGAAATACAAAGTTAAGAATTCACAAAAAGTAAAGTAGACTCGCGAAATAATTGTAGCATATTAATTATAAACAAAATGCATCCTTGTTTTTTAGAACTTGGGAGTGTTTTTATAATAATAGTTTTTAAAGGAGATAATCATTATTAAAATTCATCTAATTTATTAGGATTGGTCAGAACAAACGTGTGCTGAATCAGTGAAATAACATTCTGTATGTCTCATCCAGTAAACTCTGTTTAAATATAAGATTGATTCTAGTCCTTTCAGGCTGCTATAACAAAATACCATAGACCAGGAGCCTTATAAACAATCAACATTTATTACTCTCTGTTCTGGAAGCTGGAAGTCTGAGATTAGGGTCCCAATAAGTATGTGAGGGTCCCCCTCTGGGTTGCAGACTTCTAATTGTATTGTCCCCTGGCAGAAGGTGATAGGCGCTCTATGGGATCTCTTTATGAGAGCACTAATCCCATTCATGAGTGCTCCAATCCTCAAGACTCAAGTAGCTCCCAAAGGTCCCACCTACTAATACCATGCCTTTTGGGGGGACTAGGATTTTAACATATGAATTGAGGGGGATGACAAACAAGCAATAGCAAGATTGAAAATTAAACCACTGGCAAAACAATAAAAAGATATACAGTTGACTCTTGAACAATACAAGGTGGTGGAGTGCCAGCCCCAATAGTTAAAAATCTGGGTATAACTTTTTACTCCCCCCAAACTGAACTAGAGACAGCCCTTCGCATGAGCACGTTTTGCATCCACAGATTTTGCATCTGCAGATTCAACCAACCGAAGATCAAAAACAGTATTTTCCATCTGTGGTTGGGAATCCACGATCGGAAACAGTAGTTGGGAATGTGTAAATACTGGTCTTGATCCTGAGTTGGTTGAATCCACTATACGAAGGGCCAACTCTATTGAAAAGCCTGTGTGTAAGTGCACCCACTCAGTCCAAGACCATGTTCTTGAAGGATCAGCTCTACTCCATTCAGAACACTGTGCAGTGCCTAATTTCTGGAGAGGTAAACTTGTTCATTGGATTATTATTCCATAAATCAGTAGAGATTTATTCCAAGTAATATCATTTATCCAGTTTGGGCATGCCTGGATTTAGAGCTAAAGACCTACACAGAGCCAGTAACTGCTTCCTTTTATTGAAAAAAATAGTAATTTATGCAGCTCTATGAGTGTAAGGTAACAAGTTATTCTCAGCCTTAGTGTGCTCATGGCAGTGCTCCCCAAGACTGCACTTATCTAGAGGTACCCTTCTGCCTCCCAGCGCTCACTTCGTGCGTCCCTACTCAATTCCCCTTGGCAAATTCCATGCGCAGTTCTCAGCATTCTCACAAGCCGCGCTAGACAGCCAGGAAGAATGCTCTCTCTCTCCTTCATAGCAAGTTGTGCCAACAAACCTATAGCTAAGGGGCGGGGGGGGGGGGGGGGGGGGGGGATGACACGATTACCTGCCTCATATTTCTGCCCAAATTAGTTCCTAAACTTCTATCCACTTCATTTTGTATTTTAACAAGTAGGAAAAGAAAGCTTATATACTTCCTCTGGTTTAGGCAACATAGACTTGGAAATTCTGCTACTAGTACTTTCATTCATGACCCCAAATTTATATCAACATTTATATCCAACATAAAATGTGCTCACTTGTTTGGATTGGCCTGTTAAAATGAACATAATCATTTTTTTACACATAGCACTTATTAATTTGCATTTAATGATATGTGGGCAATGATCCTCTTATAAAGCAGTTATTATTATTTATTTGGGGGGCTTCCATTAAACAATTATTGTTCCATTACTGAAATGTATGATTTGGATCATAAAAAGAGATTTTGGAAAATGAACTATTATTTAGTCTTTGTAACATCTTATTTTCAATCAATGCTACAAAAGCTCTTCAAATCAAATAGGAAATTCTAAGAACCCACTATTAGAAAGAAAAATTTTCTGAGGATAGCTGAGACACACTTTACACTTTCAAGGAAAGGGAATCTATAATAATAAAAACATAATATGCTAATTAGACCCGACAGCCAAACGACATTCTGGACGATCTTCTGGATGAAGCTGCAGCAGCAGCGGCTGAGGCAGAGGTGGTTAGGGGCAATCGGGCAGACAGGCAAGCAGTTAGGGATAATCAGGCAGGCAGGTGAGCAGTTAGGGGCAATCAGGCTGGTAGGCCAGTGGTTAGGGGCAATCAGGCAGGCAGACAGAATGGTTAGGGGTGATCAGGCAGGCAGGCAAGAGGTTAGGGGCAATCAGACATGCAGGCGAGCAGTTAGGGACAATCAGGCAGGCAGGTGAGTGGTTGGGGGTGATCAAACAGGCAGGCAGAGTGGCTAGGGGTGATCAGGCAGGCAGGCAGGTGAGCGGTTAGGAGCCAATGGTCCCGGATTGAGAGAAGGATATCTGACTGCCAGTTTAGGCTAGATCGAGCCTAAACCGGCAGTTGGGCATTCCCTGAGTGGTCCCAGATTGCGAGAGGGTGCAGGCCAGGCTGAGGGACACCACCCCTGCATGAATTTTGTGCACTTGGCCTCTAGTATCATAAAATAATTTTTGAAGATCTTCCAATTAGTGTGTTTCTTGAATGTATGGTGTAAACTGGTAAACTGTGTTATGTATCTTATCATAGGTGCCTTTTTTTCTTTACTTTAAATTTGGTCAAATATCTACATATAATTTTTACCATTAGTGACATTTAGTACATTCACAATATTGTGTAACAATCACCACTATTTATTTTCCACATTATTTCATCACCTCAAAAGGAAACCTTGTGCCTAAGCTGTCACTCCCCATTCCCCCATCCCTCCAGCCCCTAGAAACCTCTAATCTGCTTTCTATCTCTATACATTTGCCTACTCTGAATATTTTATATCAATAAAATCATTTGATATGTGGCTTTTTGTGTCTGGCCCTTGTACTTAGCATTATATTTCCAAGGTTTATTTTACATCTGTTTTTAAAGTGCTTTTAAGGACATAAAGATCATCTGTTTAATATACCAAAAAATTGAAAGTTCTCATTGGGAGAATTATAAATGTAAGTTGATGTAATTTCAAAGACAAATGTTTTTGTAAATAAATATCATATATATAATAATATGTAAAATCACAATTCACAACATAAAAGATGAAGTTAATAACTATTATTAATTGAATAATTACTAACTTTTGGGCATGAAGCTACATGCCTTAAATATAATTTGGAATTGGAAAAATGCTGATTTAAAATTTGCCTTGTTTGTAAGTTTTCAGGAATATATTTAGACCTAATAGCTTCATCTTACATTACAAGTATTTTTCATGATAGCAAAATCTAACACTGTCAGAGCATCTTCTAGGTGCTTCCCAGCAATCAGTAGCAGGTCTGATTTTACTATTATATGTAACTAGAGGCCCATGAAATTCATGCACAGCGGGGGGGTGCCTCCCTCAGCCCAGCCTGCACCCTCTCACAATATGGGATCCTTCAGACATCACTCTAGCAATCCGGATGACTGGCTCCTAACCACTTGCCTGCCTGCCTCATCTCCCCTAACCACTCTGCCTGCCTGCCTGATCACCCCTAACTGCTCACCTGATTGCTTGATCGCCCCTAATTGCCTCTGTCTCACCCCCCGTCACGGTGGCTTCCTCTGGAAGGACATCTGAAATGACGTCCGAAAGGTTGTTTAGCTGTCCGGTCTAATTAGTATATTACACTTTTATTATTATAGATTTGGGACTAATATTACAGAACTGACTAATAAAGGTAGATTTATTCTGAGCCTATATAACATCAAATATTACTAAAGTAAATAAATTATACAAACTAAGTTTCCTTACCTTAAGTGTTTCCAGTTTAAATATACTGAGATTTTTAGTTGTATACCTACATATTTTTAAATTATATACCTACATCTGTTATTTTGTGGTAATCTTCATACTTCCCTTCACAACTTTAATGAACTATTAAATCACATTTTAGTGACACTTAGCAGCTTGGATTTGGGGGGAAGACATGGTTTAATAAATAAAAGCAAAGGAATAGATGTTATTAGCAAAGGATTTTTATTGTATTTGTTCTTACAGTTGTCTTCAGTAAAATAAAATGTTCACACAAATAAATTATTTCAATAAGTATTTTCAAATTGTTCTTAACACTGAGACTTGTTACCATATCACACTTTCACATTTTAATTGACATTTAAATTTCCAGTGGCTTTTCTGAAAATACTTTATAGTCTTTTGGCAAGCTTTTGATTCATGAGGGCTCATATTGGATATTATTTACTAATACAGGATGAATATTAAAGAAAAAAAAAACCTCCCATTTGAAAAGTTTTAGTGAGTTAATTATTATATGTTCAAGATGAAATTAAATTGTATTTTGAATGAGTTTTCCTTCTGAGCAATCCAGATAATTTTTAATTAGCCATTTGTTGATTTGGAGATTTGCCAAGAAGCTGTGTGGGGACTATTAACTGCATTTTAAAGCTGTAGAGGAATTAACTTCTTTTAGAAACAATTATTGCAGCCTAATTTAGGATAATGCTTGAGAGTAATAGGTAAAATTTTGCTTCTTCTGCATCAAATGAAATAACCACTTTAAAAATCTACAACTTGTTCTTAAGTATATTACCTAAATAGTATAGATGCAACCCACCAAAATCAGAATTAAAAAGAAAATGTTATCAATCATTAGGTATTTTACTTCTTGATAGACAACACCACACATTTTAATATTTCTATATTTACAGATATCTGGGATTATGCTGACACTTTTAAATGTATTTGGGTATAGGGTATCATGACAGGCAAACGATAAGTTGTCCCAATTCCTTAAGTTTTTACTTTTCATAAAATAGTTGGCAACCTGTGGGTGTGCTTTTCTATTTGAATTTATAAATTTGAGTACACGTATACTTTATAAAATGCAAATCCTATGGTGGTTTTAGCACAATGTAGATGATAAAACTTTCAGAAACACTTAAATGTGATTATTTTACTTCTACATTATAGTTTTGTCCTGGTCCATTTCTGAACCTGTTGATATATTACTTCCTCTATAAAATTATCTTTCAACTTCTACTGGGATATTTTCATGATGGAAAAATTATTTTAACTGATGAGAACATGTGGAATTAATTGTCTTTACCAATCCCATTTTATAGGGCCAGGAACAAAAAGTGAGATCTTCCTAATTTCCATCCAGGCCTTAAGCTCTCACTGCATGATACACAATATACTGCTTACAACAAATGATATCATCTCAAAGTCAAGTTCTCTTTGAAGTTGACAGATTATTTTCTCTCAGGGGCTATGCTCACCCCAGCTGAATTCCACTGAGTGACTTCTGTTGTAACCATGTACAAAAGGCCCAGGAGACCTGCCCAAACCCCTGACCTACAAAATTAGGAGCTATACAAAAATGTTTGTTTTTATAAGATACTCAGTTTGGGGGTAGTTTGTTATGCAGCAACAACCAAAGTAGATTTGGTAACTGGAAATGGGGCTGCAGTAAGAAAATAACCCAGGTGCAATGGACTTTGGGACCAGGCAACAGGCAGAAGCTTGAAGGTTTTGGAGACTTTGGGCATAGCTGAAAGGATGAGGAGGAAATTATCATTAGAGGATGGAAAAAAAACAAAACAAAAAAACCCCCAACACCTTTGTTTTGTGGTGGCAGAAAGTTTGGCAACACTGTCATCTCAATAATGTGGGAAATAGAAAATGCAACTAATGGACTATTGTATTTGGCTAAGGAGATTCCAAGCAAAATCTCACCATTTTAATGGACTCAGGGTAAACATCTCAAGGGTATGGCTGTGAAACCCCTGTATATAGTTCAGAAGATTGAAAAGTTACTTCATAAATTTTCTCAACCAGAGCAAAAGGTTTCTATGCATTTCAAGAGTGTTTTCACACAGAATCTTAACTTCCAGTCCAAGGTAGAGAAGCTCACAAAATGGTAACACACATAGGAAGCCCACAGAAATGGTAAGAGAATTCAATTGGTAGAAACACCATCAGCAAGGAAGGGAGAGGGAGAAAGAGATAGAAACCTTAATAATGAGAGGGAATCATTGATTGGCTGCCCCCCTCATGCCCCACATTGGGGATCAAGTCCGCAACCCAGGCATGTGCCCCTGGCTGGAATCAAACTTGGGACCCTTCAGTCCATGGGCCGGCGCTGTATCCCCTGAATCAAACCTGCTAGGGCTCATCCCCACTCACTTTTTAAATGGGAGTGTCTATTGCAGTTATCCTAGGCTTGCATCACCTTTGCATGTTGACTGTATGTGGGGTAGATAACCTACCTCTTAAATTAACAGATCGTTTGATCAAAAGGAAACATAATCAAGCTCTTCTCTTTTGGAGCTTGATGTTAACTTAGACCCGACAGCTCGAGCCCAGACTTCTTTCTTTTTTTTAATCCCTCACCATGCATCTGAAGGAGATGTTTTCATAGATTTTTAGAAAGGGGAAAGGAGGAGGAGGAGGAGGAGGAGGAGGAGGAGGAGGAGGAGGAGGAGGAGGAGGAGGAGGAGGAGGAGGAGGAGGAGGAGGAGGAGGAAGAGGAGGAGGAGGAAGAGGAGGAGGAGGAGGAGGAGGAGGAGGAGGAGGAGGAGGAGGAAGAGAAGGAGGAACATTGACGGTAGGAGGGATCGAACCCAAAACCCAGGTATGTGCCCTGACCAGGAATTGAACCATGACCTTCTGGTGCAAGGGATGGCATTCCAACAAACTGAGCCACACATGCCAGGGCAGTGAAGTAGTTTCTCTTCCAGCCACTGAACACCAGCTGGACCACCATTTGTCACCAGTGGTAAGCTGCAAGAATGAGAACCATGGACTGTTTGGCCTGCTTGTCTTTGAAGGTCATGTATATTTCAATCCTTGAAGGAGAGAACACTAGTAGTGCATAGAAACCAGTGGTGATATTTACGAAAATTTTTACCTATGACCATCTAAAGTGAAGTATATCATTTTGCAGACCAAGTGCTAAAAGTCCATAGCAAAATATAATGCCATAGGCATAAAGGATTCAAGAAATGAGAAGTGAGCTGCCTGCTTTTGTCTATACTGGGAGTTAAAAGAAAAAAATATCCAGCTCAGAAATTTAAATTGGTAGGTTAAGGTATGGCTGGAGAGCCAGGGATTTGTCATGATTTTTCTCAAAGAGTAGCTTCTGTAGCTTTAGGGGTAAGGATTGTATGGTTGAAAATTAGAGTCAAAGGATGGCCCTCTGGGCTACGAAACTAAAAAGTGCATTATATTCCCTCACTTGCAGGGTGACATATGTGAATGTTAGGGTCCAAATGGGAGAGAGTGAAATTTCTAGTATTGGAATGATAAGACTTGGGAGGATTTGTAAAACTCCAAGCATCTGTAACCTGCAGCATGTTTTTGAAAATAGTACCACCAAGCCATATCCTGGTTTATGGGGGTGGGAATGGGAACAAGCAGAGGCCAGGTGTCTGGGCCCTGGCATCTCTCTCCTGGAAGCTTTACTAATAGACGGGTTGACCTTCAAGTTCTTGGTGAAGTTTTCAGGAAGTTCTTAAAAATGTCCTGTGAAGAACTTTCCCTCTCAGGAATCTACCTGAGACACAGTTTCTTCTTGGTAAAAAAATTACTCTTATACAACCTTAACAAGGAAAAAGAGAAGCTTATCTATCTCTCTATCTCTCTATCTATCTCTCTATCTCTCTATCTATCTCTCTATCTATCTATCTATCTATCTATCTATCTATCTATCTATCTATCATCTATCTATCATCCATCATCTATCTATCTATCTATCTATCTATCTATCTATCTATCTATCTATCTATCTATCTATCTATCATCTATTGACCGATTTTTTAGTAAACTACACCTTTACAGGACATTCCTCTGGCTAAGCCATGATAGTAATATCTTATGCATTATGTGTATTTCATAAAAATTTGTTGCCACTGGGCCAGGTTTGAGGATGAACTCCATGGGAAATCATTTTGAGAATGGTTTTATCAAATAGTGGAAGATATGATGCAATGCTGGTTATATGAGTAAAATGAAAACATTAATATTATCACAGAAGCAGAAAAGGAAACAAATCTGGCCCTTGTGTCAAACATGGAAAATAAATTTGAAACACATCTGAATGTACTTGCAGTTAGTATAGGTGTGTGTGGGGGGGAGGGGGCACACATAAAGTTTGGAAAATAACATCTTATAAAAAGGAAGATATTCATATGTTAATAAAGAGAGAATATAATTTAGTCTCCAGTCCACATGTATGAATAGTTTTGCAAATAGCTAGAGGGCATAAAATATATCTCTTTTCCCTAAGAATACCCAGTGCTTCTGACCTATTTTCTCCTGTTGTTCCATATGCTACCAAGCAATGAGGATAGAAATATTGGCCTTGGGCAAGTGTACTCAGGAGCATCCCTATAAATATGTACTTTGGAGAGCACATTCTCAGATAGAACAATATTTTTCCCAAGAGAGCAATAATTGGTTCTCGGTGGGTGAAAAATATCTTACTCCTTATATGTATAATTCAAAGATCTACATAGAGTATATAAACAGATATACACTATAGAGGAAGTATTAAAACTTCATGGAGAGGGCAATTAGGGGAAAAAATGTCAAAAAAGACTCCTTAGCGAGGCATAATGAAAAAAAAAATGGTTGAGAAACACTGCCTTAGAGAAAACTAAAGCAAAAAAGGAATGCAGAGCATATTCACTTCTGCTGTCAAGTTTTGATTAATCATATTTAATTTTATAGTGCATGGATGAGGAATAGCAATTATCTTTAGAGCAAGTTAAAGCATGATAAAGAGTGAAATATATTTAGAATAAAAATTTTCAGCCTCTGGGGCTGGGTGAAAAAAATGAGGATTAAGAAAAATAAAAATAAAAAAGAAACTTATAGACAAAAGCAAGAGTATGGTGATTACCAGAGGGAAAAGGGGGAGAGGGATGTAGAAGATATAGAGGGGATTAATGGTGATGAAAGGAGACTTGACATTGGGTAGTGAACACACAATACAATATATAGGTGCTGTGTTATAGAATTGTATACCTGAAAACTATATAATTTGGTTAACCAATTTCATCCCAATAAATTCAATTAAGAAAGAAAAATGTTTAGCCTTTTTAGTAGCTGCTTCTGGGATAAGTGTTTAACAAATGTATTATACAAGGTATATTAAAATGGTAAATGATTGTCAAAAGACTGTGTGAGCAGAAACCCCAGGAAGCCCTAATGAGGATAAGAAATGACTCTAGAAAAAACAAAAAACAAAACAAAACAAAACAAAAAACAGTAAAAGAACAACCTAAAGCAAACAAAATGGCTCCCACCAAAGAAATGGGTTAAATCTTATCAGCTTAGAGAGGGGTCTGGCTGTTCTCTTATTACTTCTGGGGGAGAGTCGCATGCCAGGCCCCTGGATTCCTGGAAGTCTGTAAGTGAAGCCACATCCCTGCCTAATACCATTAGGGGGATGGAGGCAACTCCAGTGGAGAGAGGAGATGAGAATTCTGTTAGGGGAAAGTAGAGAGGAATTCTTCACTAATTCTGAAAGTCTGTGGAGAGAAGAATTCCAGTAAGGGCTGGAAGAAGCAAGAACTCCCAAATGTCTTCCCTACCCTGAGAAGAAAAATAAGTCTTCATTATCACCTGTACATAAATGGAATGGGTTTCACAGATAAAGGTTGCCCAGGACTTATCTGTGAATATGTTCAGTTTATCTGCTTAATGTTGATATATGTTATAAGCTGATTTTTGTGAATTAAACCTAAAGAGACCTTTGTGGCAGGATTATTTGTCTTGGGCTTTAGCTAGTCTCTGGAGTGCTGGCAATAGTCCAAGAAAGTCCTAAGGAGAGTTTTAAGAAGACGGTGTAGATTATAGTAGTACATATGTGCTAATAAGTCGGTTTTCTCATACTCTCCATAAAGCAAATAGTTTGTTCTCAAGCCTCCTTGATGAGATCGAGAGAAAAACCATCTTTCTTATATTTTTAAAACAAAAAGTACTAAACTTGAAGTACTAAACACACACACACACACACACACACACACACACACACACACATATATATATATATATATATATATATATATATATATATATAGAGAGAGAGAGAGAGAGAGAGAGAGAGAGAGAGAGAGAGGCCTGGTGCACAAAAATTTGTGCACTCGGGGGGGAGGGGGGGTCCCTCAGCCCGGCCTCTGTCCTCTCACAGTCTATAACAACCTGCTGGCTTAGGCCTGCTCCTGGGTGGCAGAGGGCAGGCCCAATCCCTAGGTGCAGCCCCTGGTCGGGCTCAGAGCAGGGCCGATTGGGGAGTTGGGGTGCTGCCCCCTGTCATGCACAGAGCAGGGCGGATTGGGAGGTTGCGATGCCACCCTCAGTCACGCTCAGAGCAGGGTTGATTGGGGGGTTGGGGCACTGCCCCCTGTCACACTCAAGGCAGGGTCAATGGGGAGGTTGCAGCGCCACCCCCTGTCACGTGCAGAGCAGGGCCAATCAGGGGGTTGGGGCACTGCCCCCTGTCATGCACAGAGCAGGGCCCATCAGGGGGTTAGGGAGCTCCCCCCGTCACTCACAGAGTAGGGCCAATAGGGGAGTTGGGGCACCACCCCCTGTCACACACAGAGCAGGGCCAATCAGGGGGTTGGGATGCCGCACCCTATCACACTCAGGGCAGGGCCGATGGGGAGGTTATGGCTCTACCACGTAACACGCAGACCAGGGCCTGTGGGGGGCGGTTGGGGCACCGCCCTCTATCACCCACAGAGCAGGGCCGATCAGGGGGTTGGGGTGCTGCACCCTGTCCCACACAGAGCCGCAGGGCGATCAGGGGGTTTGGGCGCTGCCCCATGTCACGCTGATATCAGTGCCGGCAGGCCTCGCAGCTCCGCTGATCCCGGTGCTGGAAGGCATATTACCCTTTTACTATATAGGATAGAGGCCTGGTGCACGGGTGGGGGCCGGCTGGTTTGCCCTGAAGGGTGTCCTGGACCAGGGTGGGGGTCCCTCTTGGGTGCCTGGCCAGTCTGGGTGAAGGGCTGAGGGCTGTTTTCAGGCTGGTGGGTGACTGAAGCTCCCAACCACTCCTTTTTTTCTTTTTTTTTCTGGACCAGCTTTAGCTCTGAGGCTTGGCTCCAGCTCTGAGGCCTCTGCTGCTGAAAGCAGGTATCTGGTTTGTTTGGGTTCTATAATTGAAACACTGTTTCAACTCCAGCTCTGAGATCCAAGCTGGCTGAAAGCAGGTTTCTGGGGTTTTGTTTAGCTTCTATATTTATAACAATGTTTCAAACTGCAAGCTCAGAGGCCGGCAGAGGCAGGCGGGGAATGTTGGAGTCCTTCATCACTGAAGCAAGCAAGCCTCATGTTCGCTTCAAGCTGCCTGGCTTCTGGCCGCCATCTTGGCTGGCAGTTAATTTGCATATCACCCTGATTAGCCAATGGGAAGGGTAGCAGAGGTACGGCTAATTACCATGTTTCTCTTTTATTAGATAGGATATACTAATAAAAGGGTAATATGCTAATTAGACCAGGCGTCTTCTGGACATCCTTCTGGACCTCCTTCTGGACAAAGCCACAGTGGCAAGAGCAGAGGCAGAGGCAGTTAGGGGCAATCAGGCTGGCAGGGGAGGGCAGTTAGGGGTGACCAGGCAGGCAGGCAGAGGTGGTTAGGGGCAATCAGGCAGGCAGGGGAACAGTTAGGGGCATCAGGCAGGCAGGCAGGCAGGTGAGCATTTAGGAGCCAGTGGTCCCGGATTGCGAGAGGGATGACCGACTGCCAGTTTAGGCCCAATCCCACAGGGGTCCTGGATTGGAGAGGGTGCGAGCTGGGCTGAAGGACTGCCCCACCCCCCCATGCACAAATTTTGTGCACTGGGCCTCTAAAAAAAATTATATATATATATATATATATTTATATTTATATATTTATATATTTATATATAAATATATATATATATATATATATATAAATATAAATATAAATATATATATATGTCAAATAGGAATTTTCCATTTTCTAACTGAATACCTAAGCAGCAGGACTGCTTAACTCTTTTGCCTGCAACTGTTCTATTTGACAGGGCGCTTGTGGCACAGCCCAGATCCCTGTCAATCTGGCTTGTTTGAGCGCATCTGAAGCATGGTTAGGGTGGCTTGTTTTGTAGACAGGCTGCTAGTTTTATCGCAGCCACAGAAATGCGTCCTCTAACTGGTGTTAATGTTCACTCATTTATCAGTCAGAAATTCAGCATCACAGCTGAAGAGCTATTTGCAATTTTAATTGATTGCCGCGTACTTAACACTAATTGACATGTTAAATCCATGAGTAAGGAACAAATTATGACTAATGCCAATCATCTTGCAGAACACAATTCCCCATCTCGCTGCCCATTTTCTCGGTAGAGCTTGAAATTACATTTTGGAGTGTATTCTTTCAGAAAAGCAAATTCTCAGAGGAAAAGGTGCAGGATGATAAATTCCACGAAGATGAGCACCATTGCTAGGAACCATTCACAATCATCAGATCACATCTGTGTCATGGTAGGTGGCCAACAAACATGCTTAATTGATCTGGCAACAGTGAATGCTATATCCTGTCTTCCTCTTGAGAGGACCACGTGCAGATAACAATCACTTGGCACTAGCTTTCCAGAAGGTAGAAAGAGGAGGGTTGCACTAAGTGACATATGTCTTTGACACTATAATCAGCCCTATAATCTTCCTCATTGTTTTCCAACTCAAATGTTTCAAATACCTAAACAAAATACAATTAACCTTTCAATTGACTTAGCTAGAATGAAAGAAAACTCTACATAGACACATGGTCCAATAAAGAAGAGAAGATACAGAAATATGTGCCTGACAACTCCCTCCTCCCCAGACACTTTTCTTCCTGTTGTCATCAGCATCCATTTCTCCTCGGCACTTTCCCCCAATAGAACTGGAAATATGCTTTTACACATCTTGTTTGTTTTAATGACACCATGACACCGCAGCACAAGTAAACAATTTTATCCTTTGTGATATGCTTGATCAGAAATTGCACCTGTGTGAACAGGATCTGCAGAGTTTCTTTTTGAGAGCCAGAGATTAAAAAGATGGCCCCGGGGACGACGGCACCAGGTTGAGATTTATTCACCTTTTTGATGGGGTCACCAGGATGTGTAACCTTCATGCATACCTGTCTTTCTGCAACCTTTCCCATAAATGTGCCCTGTTTCTGATTCATGCTTATAAGGATAGTTCAGAACACATTCAGACAGCCAGTCGCCAGTTACTCATGCTTGAAATTAAAAAATCTTCCAGACCAATGTCATCGTTATATTTGGCTAGGTTTTACCTATTACTCAAAGTAAGAATAATAAGACAGTGGGGCAAAGATCTTAACAAGAATAAGACAGTGGGGCAAAGATCTTAACAGACATAATCTTACTATTAAAAGGATAGCAGGATGCTTTCAGGCTATTCTAAAAGGAAGTGGAATAGCATCTATCTCATCATCTGCTACATTAACATGTTTAAATCTAGAAATATAAATTACACAGGAATAGTCCCTGAACACTATTATGGCACTCATAAAATGAATGCACTTTTACAAGAACTTAAACTCAATGGTAATAGATACAATGGACCAACTTATTTTGGGGAAAGGTTACAAAAGGACAGAAAAGATGGACTTCCCTTTAAATTACACACATTTCCTTTCAATTATCATGAAAAAAAAAGCCATTACTGTAAAATCTAGTTGATACCTGAAATAATTGCATCATAATATTTTATTTTTAAACATTATTCTTCAAAGATCATAAGCACTATGTAATAGGAGTTCTAATTTCTTATCTTAGAGAACTATCCATACAAAATTTTAGTGCTTTTAATGAATTTATCTCTCTATCAATATAGCTAAAAGAGCAAACACTTTTTGAGGAAAGATTATAAAATTACATGTGAAGATTTGAATTAAAAAGCCAAATCCATCTGGGCAATATTAGCAGTACTCATAAGATCGTACAATTAGATACTTAGCTCATATTTTAGAGACTGTAGCACCAATTTAAGTCAGTGACCAGGACTCAGAACTGCAAAAACAGACCATATGACAAAGCAGGAAAAATAGAGTTTATCCACTTGTGTCAAGGACACAATAGCAAAGTTCTCTTTTTGGAAAAAATATTCTTTGTTAGCCAGGATATGCATGTGTGTGTTTGAGTATTTCACAATATATACTTAAGAGCAACTTTGTTCTGAGAATTCTCCTGGTTGTTAATGTTTAGTGATGAACATATCAGAGTGGATTGCTGCTCTATGGAGCCTATAATTACAAAAAAATTAAATAAAATGCCCATGTATTTAAACAAAGTATTTTTTTAAGATAGAACTTGAAGGTAAATTGGATTAAAATTATAGAATGTCAATGGAGTCTATTTGAGAAATCAGTACAAGGAATTAAATGTTATCCTAACACAACCAAATAAAGTAGCATTAAAAAAAAGCTTGTCATCATCATATATGCACCTATCATTTGTGTGGACAATTGAAACACTGTAGAGTTTGAGCAATTCTATGAGCTCAAACTGACCCTCAAGATACTCTCACCCAACCCCACCACACATTGCTGTATACAGGCACCTAAAACACTCTTATACCAAAATAGCTCACCTGTTTTTTTATTTTTTTTTTATTTTAGAAAAGTACTTTATTCTAAGGGAACTGGTGAAAAGTAATGGTTCAATGAGAAAATATTGACTTAAAGCACATAGCAGAGCAATTCTCTAATTTTATTGGTAACAAGATGGAGAGCCATCTGTTTTCTGAAGATAGAAGATTCAGCCAATTTATCCATTTTTAAATACTGCTATATATACACACCCAAAGTACTACATACACATATATGAGGTGTTTTGTTGTTGTTTTTTAAATGCAACTTACAAATGTTTTCATCCTGGCATATAAGCCTTATCCACAATTCATCACAGGTTTGCAGGAGTGTTTTTCACTTACTAGTAAGTGTCACTTAATGTGGAGATCTTAAGCTTCCCTTCATAGAAGCAATAAAAACACTCCTGAGCTCTTTTGGTCTCCGCAGGTTTAAAAGACAAAATAGACATGCCTCTGTCATCAACAGGAAAGAAAATGACCCCAGTGATGGTAAACCAGCTTTATTTAAATTTTTTAAGAACTATGGTTTCCAATAGTTGTTAAATCATTTTCTGCTTAAGAAGAATGTAAACTTGGAATAATGGAGGCTGAGTAAGGCCTTAGAGAAGCTCATTATATACAATGACACACAACTCAAATGTGAGGGAAATAGGGAAGTCTAGAGTTCCCATAATACTTATAGAAAAAAAATTTTTTTATATATATTTTATTGATTTTTTACAGAGAGGAAGGGAAAGAGATAGAGAGTTAGAAACATCGATCAGCTGCCTCCTGCACATCTCCTACTGGGGATGTGCCCACAACCAAGGTACATGCCCTTGACCGGAATCGAACCTGGGACCTTTCAGTCTGTAGGCCGACGCTCTATCCACTGAGCCAAACTGGTTTCGGCTATAGAAAAAAATTTGATGACAATATGTTGAGAATAATAAAACTGTACTCAAAGTGAGAATATTTGGCACTATAATAAGTTAGAGAAATATTGGGAAAGGATGAGTTTAACAGTTAAAAAATTTGAGTTTATACTATTAAAAATGCACATAAATATTTGAAAATTTTGGTGCAAAAAGATACAAAATATGTTCAAATTTGAATTTCTTAATTTTTAAAATTACTTAGCTTTTAGAAAATGGCTAGAATAAAAAATATCTACTAGAGAAACTTTCTCAAGAATCAAATAATTACCTCAAATGGGACTAAAGCTGGATTTTAAAATGGGGAGAAATATAATGGAGACTAGATCATCAGAGGGAGCTTAATATATTTGGTCAATAAAAACATTAAAAACAGTTAAGAACTTTGTTAGGCAGATATATGTAAATTGGGAGAATTATTTAGTTCTATTTGAGATATAAGTTCTCAGATATAAAGTTATTCATTAAAGATTATAGGTAAATTAAAATTCTTTCCTCTTAATTTTAATATGTTATCTTAAATGAATTAGTTTATTGTATTATAAAAAGTAAACTACATTTGCCTAAGAAATGAGAATGTTTAAAAATATATTCATATGCTTATAAAAATTAAGCAATATTATGCAAATAAAACAATGGCATAAAGTTTAGTTTGTAGAGCTGTGATGGTGGGAACTAAGATTAAATTACATTAATTTGATCAAGTGGTAGCAAAATATTTTATGATTCTTAAGATAGAAATAAAATAACAAGTTCAAATTTTCTCTATTCCTATAAAGAGGGACACCATATTGTAGCTAATCTGTCTGATGCCATTAAAATATTTTACAATGATTGAGTCTGGGGTTTGGAAGACTAAAAAGAAAGATACCAATGTGGACATCTCAATTTTATAATTCTTAGTTTATTTTATAATAATTAACCTCTGGAGTATTTAATTAATGTTCACTGACGCTGCTTGGGACTCTGAAAAGGAGAATAATAGAGTCTAAAAATTATTTCAAAGAAAATCCATTATGATGGAATATGTAAGGCTGAAAGGAATTTCTACACTAAAGAAGGGAAGAAATAAAACTGTGTGAGGGTCACTGTGAGAATGTATAGAACAGTATCAAGCTTTATGTATGATACTATTCTATAAAGGAAATCTGTCCAAAATGATTAAAGGTAAGAAATTTAGCTGGTGTAGTCATCTATAGATTGTCTGTTATAATCACTTAGTGCTTATAACCATTTGGTGGTAGACTAATGTATATATCATAAAAAGCAGAGGCCCTCAGGAATCTGAGAACCTTTCAGATTTAATAAGGAAATCTGGCTATGTCTCCTCTTGTTTCTAACTCCCTTCCTCCACACCACAAGGATAAGTAAGGCTGTAAACCTTTCTGACTATTGCCATCAAAAGTATTTTGTGGAAATGATCTTGCAAAAGAGGAAGCATAAACATATTTTCCAGGTTTTCAGGATTGTACAGTGTATATAGTAGCAATTAAAATGAGAAAGTTGCCAGGGCTAGAAATACAATTTGGAGAGTCTATATAGAAAAAAAAGCCAGCAGAGATTCCTTTATCTTTACTACTAGAGACCTGGTACATAAAATTCGGTCCCCTCAGCCCAGCCTGCACCCTCTCCAATCCAGGATCCCTCGGAAATCCTTCTCACAATCCTGGACTGCTGGCTCCTAACTGCTCATCTGCCTGCCTGCCTGATTGCCCCTAACTGCCCCCCCTGCCTGCCTGATTGCCCCCAACTCCCCCCCCCCCCGGCCTGGTTGCCCCTCACTGGCCCCCCAGCTGGCCTGATCACCTCATGCAGTCTGCTGTTCAGTCATTTGGTCATCCCTCACTGCCCCCCACCCCCCTCACCGGCCTGGTTGCCCCACGCAGCAGGCTGTTCAGTAGTCCGTCCAGTTGTTTCAGTCATGATGGTCCCTGGCTTTTTATATATAAGGATGATTTGGAGTGGTTATGTACAATTGCAGGATATAAATTGGCCAGATATTCAACCAAATTCCAGGGGTCTGAAACAGAACTACAGTCACTTTAGGGTCAGAATTGCACCAGAAATACATGGTGATTATACAAGCAAATATGTGCATGTTCTCTGTGTTTGCACAAACACAGACACTCACATTAATGTTAATTATATACTATAGTTAAAATAATTCTATATAATGCCCAAATATGTGAAGTCAGTTTTTTTTTCCACTGATGCTTTTAATGTTTAAATAAAACCACAGAGGTGCTGCTAAATGGCTATATATTACATACATGATGAAAAGACCATTTGTTTAGATGGTGCCTGAACAGTCTCTCCCTGTTGAGAGAGATCCTCTACACACACGCACACACACGCACACACATGCACACACATGCACGCACACACATACATACACTCCTCTCCCCCACAAAATCATTTGTATATTAGATTACTTTTCCTTAGAAATTCGCTATCAAATCATTCTGAGATATAGAAAGTGAGCATGAGCATAATTCTCTACTTAATGGTTTTGGAAGCTAATAAATCTTGAAGTATTTCATATCCTATTTTAGCTAAAATCAACTTTGAAAATTAATGCAAATTATACTTGTTAAATTTAGAGATGGAGTATAATTCTAGGTAATTTAAGAACCACCATACATACTTTCAATTTTAAAAAGTTGCCTGCTAGACACTTTTATAGATATGCAGTGATTCATGTGCCTATGTCTGCATTTTATTTTAGCTAAAGTGCACAGTAAAGGCTACAAGACAAAGAAGAGCTACATGATCTCTAGAGAAAGTTATGAAATTCAAAACAAAATAAATCTGTCCTATAATAATATATTTTTTACTTTAATAATTATGTAAAATGTTCTCAATTACATGGTAATGAAGTCTTTATTCAGCAAGTTTAGTTAAAGCATACACTATTGTTTGCAAAATATTTATGATGTTGGAGACAATACTATACTTATTTGAAAAAAGTAATCAAATAGAATATTTAAAACAAAATTATGAATACATTTATAAGTATATAAAATAATTAAACATGAATTGTTTATTGCTATGCTTATATCTGGTTACTAAAAAACATTATAAAGAAATAAATAAGTCACATGATAGAATTTTATTTTTATTTGAGATTTGGTACTTAATTCCTGAAGTGTGAAAAACCAATCTCGTTTTCACTTACACTTATTCTACAATATACCATCTCTAAATGAAACATTTTTACTTGCAGTTGATTACAATTTAATTACACCATTAATTTTATCCTTTAAAATCTCATTATGTTAATTTTGGCTTTAAATTAAATAACATTAGCAGAAAAATTGCCATTAATGTGACTATCAATTACTTTGGTATGAAAGTTATTACAAAGGAAACATGCCTACCATGGTTGTCTCAGCAATAGAGCCAAAGCTGTTTATGAATATGTTGCATGTGACATTAACTGGAGGACCTGAAAACAGAGATTACAACATAAGGACTATTTAGGTACTTATCCAAAATATTTTCAAATAATTTCATGCTTCTCATTAATAGTTTTTTTTTTTAAAGAATATTTTTAATATATGTATACACACAGATGCTTCAGATTGAAGGCAATCATTCTGTGAAATAATCTGGATCACAAATCACAGTTCCTGGTCTCCCTTGAACACTGATGCTGGTCCGTTGTTAACCTCTTTTGTCTGTCTCCATGATGCAGACATCTCTAAAGGCTCTGCATATTTAGTAAGTCCAACATCTGAGCCTCTAAAGCAGAGTTTCTACTGATGTTTTCCCACATGTATGGACCGTATTTTCCTGTTTCTTTGCATGTCACATAGTTTTTATTCAAATTCTTTATTGTTTAAAGTATTAGATAAGTCTCCTTTTCCCCCCCAGTGACCTCTTCCGGACCACCCTCACCCCCCAGCACATGCCCTCCCCACCTCCCCTGTCTCTGTCCACTGGTTATGCTCATATGCATGCTAAATATCACATGATCTCACTCATTTGTGGATTATAATGAACAACATAAATTTGATGAACAAAAATAGAGCCAGAGTCATAGAAGCATCGAACAGACTGTCCAGCCTATGAGGGAAGGCGGGGGTTGAGGGGTTAAGAGATCAACCAAAGGACTTGTTACATACTTTTTTAAAAAAATGTGGGTACTTTAGAAAATATTTGTCGGTTCTGGAAACCAGACCTCCCGCTTCCACCCGACTGTGTTTTGTCATTGCTGGTGTTTCTTTTACTTAAAAAATAAAAATAAAAAATATATATATATTTCTTTATTGATTTCAGAGAGGAAGGGAGAATGAAAGAGAGATAGAAACATCAATGATGAGAGAATCATTGATCCACTGCCTCCTGACCACCCCCCACTGGGGATTGAGCCCGCAACCCAGGCATGTGCCCTCGGCCGGAATCGAACCTGGGACCCTTCAGTCTGCAGGCCGACGCTCTATCCACCGAACCAAGCCAGCCAGGGCTCTTTTACTTTTTTATAAAATATTTTTAAAATTGAGTTTTAGAGAGAGAAATATCAATGTGAGAGCAAGACATCAAAACATTAATCTGTTGCCTACTGAACGCCCCCTACCGAGGGCTGTGCCCTAACCAGAATTGAACCTGCAACCTTTCCATGAATGGAGGACACCCAAATAACTGAGCCACACCAGCCAGGGCTGGTGTTTCTTATTGCTGTTTCTTGTTTAATGACTTACCTGGACTAATACTGTAAAGTCTGTATTCCCCTAGAATGTGCAGCCAATGAGTTTACTGCTCCGTGAGTTTACTGGTCAACAAATGAGTCATCCGAGATTTCCTCAATGAATAACTCTCCCACCCTTTGCCAAGGGACTTTGTGTTTGTTTGGAGGCATGTCTCTGATGTTCATGCTTTACCTGCTTTACCAGAGGCATGTCTCTGATGTTCATGTTTAAGGTAACTTCACTTCCTGCTTGCACAGGGTCTCAGGTCAGCCAGAGGTGAGAGACTGGGGTCCTCCTAGAACTTTTCTGGAAACACATCCAGCCCTACACATGTGAGTAGCCTCTAGAGCCACAAGAACATATCAGAACTTTTCAAAGCTGCCTATGGGCATTTCATTTCCCAAATCTCCTAAAATTTTTGTTCAAGCTCTTGTTTGCCCAACTTGTGATTTCCTGTGATCGTTTGCCACAAATGCCCTGATGATAGAATTTTCCCACTGAGGGAGTTCCCCGGTAAAATAAAATAACGACAAGCCCTCTGAATGGCACTCTTGAGTAAGAGCCAGAAGGTCCAACAACAACATAGTTCTGGGTATCGCCTTCCTGTGGAGCTCCAGATCTGGTCTGCCCTCTAAGAGCTGCCAGGCTGCTGGGTTTTACAGCTTCTGTGGTGGAGATGTGGCTGGTTTTCAAGGCTACTGGGAACCTGGGGAGCGGGGCCATATTTAAATTCCCTTTGTCCTTAGGAGAAACTCATCAGTTTTTCTTTCATTAGCATCTTCACAGTGTTTCAGGCTTTTGGTTAACTCTGAGAGTTCTAAAGGTTAATTATGACAGTTTTGCCACTGTTTTGGTTGCTTTTTTGTTGTTATTGTTTATTCTCACCTGAGGATAGTTTTCCATTGATTTTTAGAGAGAGTGGAAGGGAGGGGGAGAGACAAAAAGAGAGAAACATCAATAAGAAACTATTGGTTGCCTCCTGCACATGCCCTGACTGGGATCAGGAGTAGATTGAATCTGCAACCAAGGTACCTGCCCTTGACCAGAACTGAACCTGGGACCCTTTAGTCTGAGGGCTGATGCTCTATCCACTGAGCCATATGGACTAGGGCTTGTTGCTTTTTTTGGAGAAGTGAATTTACAAAGATACTCACTCCACCATTCTAGAAGGCCCCTGTAAGTGCCTGATTTAATATTCATCATAAAGCCAAGAATTTTATTTTGTCAGACCCATTTATTCATCCTTTTACTAAATACATAAAACCTGTGCACACCAAATTGAAGAGGACACAGAGAAATTATCTTCTAGCAGGGTAGAAATGAATATAAATCATTAAATTATTGACTACCACTTGCTTCCATATACTGTGCTATCTGATTCATAGATATCACTTTACCCATTTGGCACTGAGAGTGAAAGCAGTGGTATTAAGTCCTATGTTAAGAGGATTCCTCTGATATATTTGTATTCTCCTTAAAATGTGAAACTGGTATCTCACATTGACCCAAGGCTTGAATAGTAAAGCCAATAAGTACAATAAGGAAAATAACATGTACCCACAGACGAGTAATGATCAAAGAAGTGACTAATCGAGGCTTTCACTATTATTTGGGAACTTAATGATTCACGTTATATGAAGGATTCCAACCCTTGCCCCTCCAACATGCCTTCAATCAGATGCAAAATGCTCTTTTTAAAAGCAGAAAGTCGGCTTTGTTTCCAAATCTAAATTTCATGTGGTAGTAAAGCAAATCACAGTGATATCAGGCCTGAGCTTTATTGTTTAATCCATCAGTTACCAGATGTGTTCATCACCTGGTTATTAGAGCATACATAAATGCTATTTGGTCCCCATTCTTGCACTGGGGTGGGGGGGGGGGCTCAGCCCAGCCTGCACCCTCTTGCAGTCCAGGACCCCTAAGGGGATGTCTGCCTGCTGGCTTAGGCCCACTCCCCGTGTGGAGGTGGGAGAGACTCTATCCACCGCTGCTGCACTCACCAGTCATGAGCCCACTGGCAAGCCCAGCTTCTGGCTGAGCGACGCTCCCCCTGTGGGAGTGCACTGACCACCAGGGGGCGACTCCTTCATTGAGCATCTGCCCCCTGGTGGTCAATGCACATCATAGTGACCAGTTGTTCTTCCATTTGGTCGATTTGCATATTAGGGTTTTATTCTATACAATAGTCTCTTCTTCAGCAGAAAGAAAGGTGAGTGGATTCAGGCACCAAACCTTAATTCCAAATTTTAAAAATAGAGCAGAGACTCACTTGAAAGATATATACATCTGTATTGATATATAGATATTTCACTTGTATAGAAATCATTTTATTTTAAAACATACTTCAGTATGAAACAATTTGGAAATAAAAACCATTGTTCTTAAAATAGCTTTGCCCCAGGTCATGGAACCTTTTCAGTGTGACACCAAGGTATTTGATGCTGACTTAATGCACATGAGGGAGCCATTACAGATTCTTGACCATGGGAGTGTGGTGAACCAAGACAACATGGCGAATGGTTGAATGGATAGCAAAAGCTTAGAAACAGAGACAATAGTTAGGGATTTATTGTAATAATACAGATTGGAAATGGAGTGGCTCTGATCAAGAACAGTGACAGTGGAAAGGTATTATAGGGAATGAAATGGATATAGTACTATCATGTTTATAAAGCACTGTATTCTACACTGGAAGCTCTGATCTATGTCAGTTCAGGGCAGGAATCTTGAAGTAGTCTTTCTACCCTAGCTATGGATATGTATAACTCAAAAATTATGTAGAGAATGAAGCTCTGAGAAGATTGTTAATCTTCTATTGCCACTACAGAGAGCACCTGTTTCAGCAGTCCTTGGCCAATCTGCTTCTTTTCCATGCCAGTGTGAAAGCTGTAATATTCATCTAACACACTGCTATGTTTAGCAACAGAGCAAATAACTGCTATACCATCCATATGGCAAATTGTGCTATTAAATTGTTCATTACATTAGCCATCTTTGGCCTGAAAAGCAAATGACACTAGTTGCAGATGTTTTTAGCAGTATGTTTTCTTCTAAATGTTTCTTAAAGAAGTAGAACATGGCTTTTAAGTTCAGAGGTGGATAAAGGCAAAATGGCAAAGGCCAATGCAAAGCCTAGACAATTATATTATTGCCATGCACATTGGAGAAATTGTTCACTGGGCAGACCAAGAGGAAACAAAGGGACAAATAAGAGCCCAAATGGTTATTAAAATGACTCTAAGTAATTCTTGGCATAATGCTGTATTGAAGCCTCAGCCTTTTTAAAGACAAAGAATGCAATTAAAAGATGAACTATCAAAAATTATGTGTAGTGAGTTTTTTTTATATTGAATACATATATATTTTATGTAGTGATGTCACAAAGAGATATTTTATTTTTTAATTAACAAACACATATTTGATTACTTTAAATCCAGATTATAAACTACTTGTTAGATACTTTAAAAAGGTTTTAAAATTATGTGAGAAAAATAGGATTCAGGTCATTTTGCCCTTCCCTTATCCCTTTTCTAGTCCTAAAGCCATTCAGTTGAGCAGAGTAAATAAGGCTCCCATGCTGGGGCTGGCTGCAGGAGTGTGATAACCTACACAGGATGAGAAGGACATCCTTGGAGAAGGATTACATAGCATGGGATGACGGAGCCAGAGTGAGTGAGAAGAATGTTGCCATAGTGATGCAGCCTGGTGTGGGTAATTAGAACCAGAGAAGGGTAAGGACAGTGTCCACATGGGGACATCCAGGCGTGGAGAGTGAGACTGAACAGGACCCCAGGGCACTGTGCAGGAGAGGAAATGGCAGCTGACAAGGGAGATTCATTATGTATTGATCAATATCAGGATTATATGAAGGATAATGGGAGCCAGGTTTCTTACTATCAGATGAGGAAGTTAAAATATGGAAACTCAGAAACTAGAATAAACCCATGGGATTGGAAATATCAATGTGAACTCATGGTTTTCAGTAGATAAAGAATTACCCTAGCCAGTTTGGTTTGGTGGATAGAGCATCGGCCTGCAGACTGAAGGGTCCCAGATTTGATTCATGTCAAGGACAAATGCCTGGGTTGTGGGCTCAATCCCCAGTAGGGGGCGTGCAGGAGGCAGCTGGTCAATGATTCTCATCATTGATGTTTCTATCTTTCTCTCCCTCTCCCTTCTTCTCTGAAATTAATAAAAATATATTTAAAAAATACAGAAGTAAATATTAAGATGTAAATTAATATATATGAATATGCATATGTGTGTGTTTGTATGTATATATGTGTATTTATGCATATATGTATATGTATAAAGATATATCCTGGAAAGCATCAACCTAACCAATTAAAGTAAATACCACCAGTCATAGTAAAAATTAAGATGATCCACCATCTGATAAGAACATAGCGTCACTTCTGTGATATGTCTGTCAAGATGTAGTACCTAAACCAATTCATGAGAAAACATTAGACTAATGCAAACTGAGGTACATTCTGTTCAGTAGAGGGATAATATTTTTTTAAGTGCCTACATCATGACAGTTATAGAAAGAATAATCTTCAGGTTCAGATTAAAGGAGACAATGTGATAAATGATGAATAAAATACAAGATTTATTCTAGATCAATTTTATTTCCAAATTGTTTCATTTGCAATGAAGCCATTATTCAAAGAATTGATAAAATTTGAGTGGGGTCCACAAATTAGGTGGTAACAATACATCCACGTTAATTTGCTTGTTTTGATGGGTAGATGGTGGCTATTTAGAAGAATGTTCTCGTTTATATGATACACTCAAGTATTGGGGCACCAGGTCAACAACTTACTTTCAAGGAGTTTTGGGGGAAAATAGCTAAGTGTAATATTTGCAAATCTTCTGTTAGTTTGAGAGTGTTTAGAAGTGAAAAAAACACACACACATAACTACTACAGAAAGTATACATTAAAAATAAAATAAAAGAAAACCTAAAAATATAAAAAGCAGAATCTAAATCTATGAATATTCCAGGTGCACATCTACAATTTTAGAAAGCCTTATTATTAGAGATTCTTCTTGGTAAAAGGTCCATATACCATGTAAAAATGCAAGTCGAAGACATGCCTTTAAAAGTTAATTGTGAATTATATTCAAGAATAACAGTGTCTGGGTAGATATAAATAGTTAAAATGTAAACACTTTCACTGAAAAAAAAATACAGGCAGGAAATGAGTACTGGTACACATGCCATTCTGTGGATAGAATGCATTTTAGCAGAAATGACTGTTTAAAAACAGAATTTGTGATGTGGGAGAAAGGGATTAATATAGAGAACTATTACAGATGAAAAGACATAAACCACAAAGACATTGGAAGGCAAACAATGTTATTTCTAGATAAAGGTCACTGGAGATAGAATGAAAAAAATGCAGTCAGTGTTTGGGAGGAAGACATAATCAGGTAATTGCCCACTGAGTACTTTCTGCCTGGATCCAAATTAGACTCAAGGGTTGTCAAAGATCAACTGAGGGCCCAAACAAGAGGATCAAAGGAAAGAAATAAAATTCAGAAAAAGCTGGTAGTCTGTGAAATAATATTTTATCATCTATGGATGTACTTTTATAGGCTTCTAATACCAAAGGACTCCTGGACGCTTCTATTTCAAGAGGGGGATTAAACAGTTTTCTTTCTCTCTGAAGACATAAAATTTTTATTACCAAATAAAAATGAAACAAACATCTAATACCAAAGAGAATGGGTAGAAATTCATCTTCAGTTTAATGACAAAATATAAAAGGAAGAAGAAAACAGAGCAAAGCCTAAAATAAATGTAGGTTAGGACTACATGGAGAAGGGAGCTAATGGGCTAAGAATGACCCAAGGATCTTGAGTTTGTTTTTTTTTGTCTGACTTATTTCACTTAGCATGATATTCTCAACATCCATTCATGTTGTCACAAATGGCAGTATTCCATCCTTTCTTACGGCTGTGTAGTATTCCATTGTATACATGTGCCACATCTCCTTTATCTGATATAGTGACAGGCACTTAGGTTGCTTCCATATCATGTTTACTATAAATAATGCCGCAGTGAACATAGAAGTGCACATATCTTTGTGAATAAATGTTTTCAGATTTTTTTTAGGTGGAAATAGGCAGACAGAAAAAGCATGATTTCACTTATATGTGGGATATGACTGAAAGTAAGAAATAAACAAACAAGACAAGTCAACAAACAGAGACTCATAGACATAGACAGTACTATAGTGGTTACCAGAGGGAAGGGGAAGGGGAGTAGTAAAGGGTAAAGGGGACAAGTATATGGTGACAGAAGAAGATTGACTTCAGGTGGTGGCCACACAATGCAATATACAGATAATGTATCATAGAATTGTATACTTGAGACCTATGTAATTTTATTTACCACTATCACACCAATAAATTTAATAATAAAAAAGAATGACCCAGGGAGGCACAAAGCTTAAGGTCATCTATAGGAAAGGAAGTGAGGAGCTGCAAGGGTCTGTAGGGAGAAACCACAGGCACCTGTCTCAGAAAGCTCCCTGACTCCCATCCATATTCCTGTAGGGCAGGGGTAGTCCTGGGGTTTAGCCCTATAGCATTTTTGAAGGAATGGAAATAACTTTTTGGTTTTAGTTTTGCGAACATAGTTTATTAAGGTGATTGGAAATAGTATGGTTCTATTAACTAGTGCTGACTTTTTGTCTTCTTTTTCTAACTTTATTGAGATACTAGAGGCCTGGTGCACGAATTCGTGCACAGGTGGGGTCCCTGGGCCTGGCTGGTGATCGGGGCCAATTGGGGCCATCTCGCCCAGTCCCAGTTGGAGCCAATCGCAGTGGGCCAGGGGGAGGGACCACGGGAAGTTGACTGTGGGAGTGCACTGATCACCAGGGGGCAGCTCCTACATTGAGCGTCTGCCCCCTGGTGGTCAGTGCACATCATAGCGACCTGTCGACCGGTCGTTCTGGTGATTTGGTCCTAACAGTCACTTTGGCTTTTATATATATAGATAATTGACATATAATATTGTGCACGTTTAAGGTACACAATGTGTTGATTTGATTCACTTCCATATCACAGTATGATTACACCACAGCATTAGCTAACAGCTCCATCACAGCACAAAATTACTTTTTTTTTGTAGTGAGAACATTTAATCTCCTCTTTTAGCAACTTGCAAGTATATAATGCAGTGCTATTAACTGTAGTTACAGTGCTGTGCATCAGATCCTCAGAACTTAGTCATCTCCTGTTTGTAAGAAGGTAAAAAAAAAAAAGGAGGGGAAATAACTTTTCTGATTGGGAAAAACAGGCTCCATGACAACACTCAAAACTAAAGCCTTCTCTGTTTTGGCATCTGGAGGAGCTCAGACCAAAGCCTCATCAGCACTCAGCACTCACTAAAAGCAGCGCGCTGGCCAGGGCAATGATGTCTCTGTCAGATTTGCCTTTCCAGAGAGAGAAGCAACAGAAAACCATCTCCCTAAAGAGAGAGAGAGAGAGAGAGAGAGAGAGAGAGAGAGAGAGAGAGAGAGAGAGAGAGAGAGACTAAACCTGTCTTAGCACCCAGGCACATCAACTCAATCCTTCCTGAACTATGCAGTGTTTTTCTTCAATACTCTATAAGAAAACCAGGGGCTTAAAGAGAGCTAAGATGAATTAACATAATTGTCCCTGCAGGAAGAAAAGAGATGATTGTGCAGAAAGGGGAAACAGAAAATGTGGAATGTAAGAATGGAGGCATTAAATTAGCAGTCTAGTTAGTGCAAAGGCATCTCATAATGCCTTGTTTGTAAAAGTCCCAGAAAGCAATCAGACATATTTCACCAGAAATTAACCAATTTTACTTTTGGAGTGTTTACTTCAAAAAGTAGAACTGTGCCGAAGCCGGTTTGGTTCAGTGGATAGAGCGTCGGCCTGCGGACTGAGGGGTCCCAGGTTCGATTCCGGTCAAGGGCATGTACCTAGGTTGCGGGCACATCCCCAGTGGGAGATGTGCAGGAGGCAGCTGATCGATGTTTCTCTCCCATCAATGTTTCTAACTCTCTATCTCTCTCCCTTCCTCTCTGTAAAAAATCAATAAAATATATATATAAAAAAAGAAGAAGTAGAACTGTGCATAAGGATTGTTGAGGCAAGAAGCTGCTCCTTTTCATCACTAATATCTTTAGACAATTTAATGTTTGCCAAGTTCAGGTACATGGTTTTCTCTATTTTCATAAATAAAACAAACAACTAAGCATACAAAATAGTATCTGCCTAGCAACCTGTGACACCACCTACCCCTATAACTTCACATTCAAGGAAATGGTTTAGGATAAAGAGGACTGTGAATAGACCATAATACAATTACAGAATTAAAACGCTCCTAAACATTCCCAAAGAATACCCAGGACACTATGTCATGTCCAAGAGTGATTAGAGGACAAATCTAAGCAAGTCTCCTTAAACCTAGAGGAAACAAATAAGGATGAAGGGTATGAGTGGGAGTATGTTTGAGACAGACGATAGAAGAAATCAGATTTCTTTTTGTTTTTAAAGAGGGAGAGAATTATTTTGGAGAATGACACAATGCCAGCATAAGCAGTAATATTATTAAAGATAAATTTGCATAGGAGGATACTGCTTTTGTAAAATATCCTCATGATGCTGAAATTTCTCATTTTTATTTGAATATGGTACCCCTTAAAATTCTTTCCTATAAATTTAGGTAAAACATTTGGTAGGTAGAATAATTTTTTAAATGTTATCAGTGGCTTTACCTATCCAGACCCTTCCCCAGTTCATAAATTCAACAACGATATGATTCTCCACAATATACAAAATCCTGCTGTGGAAGATTTAAAATATGGGAGCATTATTGTCAGCTCCAAGAAGCTTTCATTCCAGTTAGTGAGAATATTCCATTGTAGTTAGTGAGAATATTTTATATTTTCAGAATTTTTGGTGGAATCAATTTTTAAATGTATCTTGTTTAATCACACTTAAAATAGATTTCATGCCCAGCTAGGGGTGGCTCAGAGGTTGAGATTCCTTTCCAGGAACTAAGAGGTCACTGGTTCAATTCTGGTCAGGGCATATGCCAGGGTTGTGGGCTGGATCCCCAGTAGGGGGCGTGCCGATCAATGATTCTCTCTCATCATTGATGTTTCTATCTCTCCCTCTCCCATCTTCTCTGAAATCAATAAATAATATATTTTTAATTTAAAAAAAATAAAACACATTTAATATACAGTAGAAAGCAGAACAATTACCTTTAAAATTGGGTCTGATTCTTGCATCATACCCTGATGTCCTCCCCATTAATTTATCCAGAAAGTCAGAAGGTGACATTGGAGCACTTCTAGATCTTGCACTATTTGTTTCCTTTGTTGCAACCAAACTAAAAATAAGAAAAAAAATACACCATAGATTTTACAAAAAAAAACCCACCTTCCTAACAATTGTTACCTACAAATATAAAATTAATATGATAAACAAAAATATTTCTGAAAACAAAAAGGAAAGCTTTACATACTATACAATGAATGTGATCATAATGACAAGAAGGTCTTTTAGGTTTACGGTTAGTATTATAAGGTTTCATAAGTTTTTAGCCCAAGGTCAGAGGTGATATTATTTTCTGTTGAGTCTGGAAACAAAGACAAATTATTAGGCTTTCAAACTTTGCATGTACCCAAGTTTCATTTCTAATTGCAGTTTTTAGCTAAAAGTATCCTTAATGATTCAGCCATAAGAAAATACAAAAATTCATCTGCAATAAAATTCTTATGGCTTTTATTGAAGAAGAAAAAATCACCCATATGATCTCATTTTACCTTAATTATCTCCAAAAAAAAGTCACATTCTGAGGTATTTGGGGTTAGGACTTCAACATATGAACTTTGGAAATTTAGCCTATGACACTGGGCATGCTCACATGTGTGTGACCCTCTAGTTGCCCAAGAATATGTGGAACTTTTCCAAACCTCTAAGGACATATTATTCCGTGGCTTTTTCTTTTAAGCTCTTTAGTTAGTCTGTTGTTTGCCTCCACTAATACCCTCCAGTAACTGTGAAGTCAAAAAAGCTGCCTCTTTAAATGTTTTTGACAAACATTCCCAGGAAAAAGCTTTTCACAATGGGTACTCCCTAAGTTAGGTCATATAAAAGGAGTCGTGCAAAGTCAGGTCTTCCAGAAAACTCCACACAAGTCAAATAATAACCCTTCAAGAATGAGGCTTTAAAAGGAGTTCAAACTCCATTCTGCCCCCTCTCATAGCTACCAGGCTGTTTTTTATAGCGATTGTTGGCTATTGGTGCTCCCTTGAAGCCTGAGAAGGGGGGACAAGCATAAGGCAAGTTGCAATAAAACAACTCCCACTGTTCTGACCAAGATTCAGATGTTTTTCTTGATTAAACTATTTCATGGATTATTGCAAGTCTCTGATTAATTGCCAGAGCTCTAAAAAAGTTGGTTGTCACATTTTTGGACTGTTTTCTTACTGCTTTTATGGAGGACACAATTTATAGAAGTCCATAGTTTTTGCTGACATCACCACTCAAACAGTGTCTTCCTAGACTTCTTTTTATATTCGTTTTATTATATTTGTGCTTTAAAGACCCACGACCTTCAGTGGCACCCTGGAGCTGCCCCTCTTCTCTCTCTCTGGATAATTGTATTTACTCCCATGGTATCAGCTATCTCCCATAATGCTATTTTGTAGGACTTAAATATCATTTTTCATAAATAATGTAAATATTTGCTTTTAAAACAAAGGATACAAGTTTACCTTTGGGTTTCCCCATAATGAACCCTATTACCAAGCACTATTGGTTTGCTCTAACATCTCAAATTATTTGAATAATTATATAACAAAAACAAGATTATTATTGTTTCAGTAAGATTCAAGAATTCTTTATCCTTTTAAGGTTAATAATGTATTATTAATCTTTTTAGTCTTCATTTCTTTTGAGATATTCAAAAACAATAACTGAGCTACTACAATAATCATGCCCTCCTGAAATTTGATTTGAAATTGGTTCTATTTAAAAGTTTTTAATAATTCAATTACAGTTGACATTCAACATTATATTAGTTTCAGGTGTATAGCATGTAGTGGTGAGATATTTATGTAATTTATGAAGTGATCCCCCATAAGTCTAGTACTCACCTGACACCATGCACAGTTACTGCAGTATTATTGACTATCTTCCCTATGCTGTGCTTTACATCCCAATGATTATTTTGTAGCTGCCGAGTTGTACTAACCCCTTCACCTTTTCTACCCAGCCCCTCAACTCCTCTCACCTCTGGCAACCATCAGTCTCCATATTTATGAGCTTAACATCGGTACTTTTAAAATTCCATTTGAAATAGGCTTTTAGTGCCAAAAATGTGTTTCCAAATATATTATGCAAAGATCATGACACTGATTCACCAGCAATGGGAATATATAAAAATTAATTTTATAGGAGACTAGACTCTTATAAGCAGAAGCTCATTCATTTATTCATTTAACAACTGTTATTATTGCTTCCAAAGAGTCTGAAATCATGTCTGTAATAGTTTGAAAAAGAAGGGATAATATATATATGATATGAATTTAATCTTCTTAAAGGTTAAATAAACATTAAATAACTTTTTAAAGGTTATCATAAAGCCTTTTAATGCTTATGAAATAGTTTCCCACTAAAAATAAAAATTTTCATTGTTTACACAATTAGTAATTAAAATAAGCTCATGGAAAGAAAACACAACCCTTCTTATCACTACCATAGTCAAGGATAAAAGATAAATATCACCAGGAAATAATCTTAGAAGAGCAAACTATTTCACCTCATACCACAAAATCTATTAAAATTATGTACTTTCTATAATAAATGTTATATATTTTACAGTAAAATATAGTATTACTTTTTATTTTAATACTAAAATAAAAATTATTACACATTTGTATTAAAAAAGAAATGATGGTTCTTTTTGACATGGTACTTAAAATTAATAAAATTACAAGTATAATTTGATCATTGAGTTGAAGGAATACATGAAATACACATTGGACTGTGATGGAATGAAGAGAGGTAAATTTAGTTTTAAAATACAATATAGAAACTTTTATAAGCCTTTTGTGAACTGAATGACGTTCACTAAAAATAAAATCATAGTGCTTTCATTATATAAAAGTATCCTTTATCACACCAACATGCATTTATTTTTTTTTCCCCCTGCCCTTAACAATCCCCTGGTCTCCCCTACCCCCCAGTGTCTTAAGTCCATTGGTTATGCTTATATGCGCCAACATGCATTTAAATATCTGTTAAACGTTGAAACAATAAATTAAGGTGAAGAGATTAGCCAAAGAACAGATATGAATAACCCATAGACACAGACAATAGTATTGTGAGGGCCAAAGGTAAGGGAGGTGGGGGATGGGTGGAGGTGGGCAAAGGCAGGGGGAACTAGGGAAATCTGTAATAGTGTCAACAATAAAAACAAGGTTTATACAAATAAAGTTTTAAAAAACAATGCATTTTGAGTTCTCATATAATTTATTCCATGCAAAGCACTGTGCTAAGAACACAATCTGAACCTTTAAAGTGTTCACAGTTGGGTAGATGACTGTCTAGATTCATCTGGATTCTACAGGGAATCCTTGGGAAGCATCCATGAGCTGGAGCTGGGAAGTGAGATTACAGTGAAGATAATGATTGGCCAGCTCCCTTTTTTCTATTGCTTCGAGCAAAATCTTCACGTTTTGTAAGATGGATTCACCACCAAGCTCTGCAGAATGATGCCTATCAAAAATGAGAAATTCTGAGCAGAAAACTATTCCAATAGTCTTTACTAGTTATGTTCCCTTCAATCACACAGAGCCATCCAACTGCTTCTGGACAATTGAGTTTATTTCTGAAGATTCACAATTTTGACACAAAATGACTTATTGTCAGCAAAACAACACTGACTCATTAATTGGTTACAAAGCATTTCTACATAGTCTAGCCCTTCTTTTTCTGAAAGGGGTGGAGGAGGATGTACATATGGGAAAACTTTCCATCCCCTACAACCCTTGCCCTGGTATCTTTCTCCTAGAGCTTTCTTCCTATTACCGTATTATCTGAGATTTGCACCAAGTGATCACTGCTAGACCGTCTTCAGAGAACCATAGTGATTTAAGAGAACGCACAGTAATTCATACATATATGACCAATCTGGAATCTTTTTTGTAATTTTTAAGTAGTCCATATCATCTGTGCATACATATTCAAACACTTCATTTTATGGTTTTTTGTTGTGTTCTTTTTTTTACTTTTTTTGACTTTATTGGGGTGATACTGGCTAACAATGCTATGTAGGTTTTAGGTGCATGATTCCACAACACATCATCTGTACACTGTATTGTGTGTTAAGTTGTTAAAATTCAGAGTAGGAGGAAGCTGTGGGGAAAAAAAAAGTAAGATAATTTAGAATGGTTTTTGGATAAGAAACTTTGCCATTAAGTCCATTTTTTATCTAAACCTTCTAGTTTTAACAAAACTCATCATATTTATAGCAAGCTACTTTTGAAAAAAGCAGATTTGAATGTTTAAAAAGTCTTTTATTTATGAAAATCGCAACATCTGTGATGATTTGCCTGCCTCCCACACTTGGCTCTTCTTTTATATGCTGTACCAAGTATGAATTTACTATTAACTTTTTTTTTTTTTGAAACTGTGTGGGCTTAAACACATTCTCATCAATGAACTTTTTTTTTCATTTAAGAATTTTATATATTCTTTTTATAAAGACATGCTACTTGGAAGTTCAGAGACTTCAGTTGCTGAGAGGCTGGCAAAAACCAATTTTCTAAAGCATTGAAATCAAACATCACAATTCATCAAAACAGGTAAGTCCCTTCTCATTTCTCTTCCCTCCCTTCCTCAGCAATGAGACAAAGAGGTAAAATAAATCCACTTTTGGAGGACTGAAATAACCACTAAATATAGATGCTTTATGGTAAATCCTTTATAATAAAAGTCTAATATGCTAAGTATCCAGTCATCCGGTTGGCCATTCAACCAATTAAATATGCTAATGATATGCTAAAGCCGCTCAACTACTCACTATGTTGTGCACTGATCACTAGGGGGCAGACATTTGGCTGGTCTACCAGTTGCTATGATGTGCACTGACCACCAGGGGGAAGACTCTCCGATGAGTAGGTTAGCTTGCTGCTGGGGTCTGGTCAATCGGGACTGAGTGAGGTGGGCCAGACACATACCCTGGAGCCCTCCTGCAGTCCCTCCCTGGCTGGCCAACCACCCACGTACCTCCCCAGCCCCAATTGTGCACCAGTGGGGTCCCTCGGCCTGGCCTTCACCCTCTCACAATCTGGGGCCCCTCAGGGGATGTAGGAGAGCTGGTTTGGGCCCAATCCCCACAGGCCAGGCCAAGGGACCCCACTGGTGCACGAATTCATGCATTGGGCCCTCTAGTTTAATATCATTGTCAGTATCTATTTACCTCTGCTAAATGAACCTTAAAATTGAGAGAAAATTATGTAGCTGGGAAACATAATGTGAGAAAAGTCTTGGCACCTGGGGCCACAAATCTCCATGCACCTACTTTTATAAGGTAATTTGCACAGAGGGAAGGGTGCCCTGTAGGGAATAAGTCAGTGTCCTGACTCCTGAGGCAGAGAAGGTCCAGGCTATGATGGAGAAAGGACAGTTTTACCATATAGGGTTACAATTCCTTGTAGGAGAAAAAAATCACAGTTATTATTATTTGAAAATTCTTGTAGGAATACCAGCAATTGATATTTCTAGTCTTGGTTTGAAAAATAACACACAGAATAGAATAGGTGAGCATTCTTCCCACTTTTTATTTATCTTTTTTTATTCCTTCAGCCTCTTTAGGGGAACTAAAGAGAAAGAAACTGGGATATCTGGAGATAGGTGAAGTTTTGAGCATTTCACAGGAAAACATACTGCCTTGGAAAAGGAACCATTGTCGGCCCTGAAGGCATGTGTGGTGAAGCAGGCTTCCATTTGGCTGTGTAATAGTAATTATTTTAAAAGGAGGCCAAAGTAGAGGATTATAAAAGGGCTATTCTAGAATATCTCCAGAGACTCAGAGAAATAACTAAGAAGTAAAAATCCTCGGGGTACTAGGATTTTATTTTTGCCACTGTGAGCAACACAATTCTTGCCTGTGAAATATGATTATCATTTTATAAAGTGATCTCATTTCTACCTTAGTTTGATGGGGTGTAGTGTAAACCCTGACATGGTTGGGTTGTTTTGTTGTTTTTTTTCCCCTTTTTGTAATGCAAGTGCCTGACTTAAGCTTTGATTTCTGAGGCATCCATTTCAAAGAAGCCACTTCAAACATTGCCTGGGATAAACACATTGCCAGCCACACAGCTAGAGAAGAGATTCCTTTGTTTTAGAGGCCTTACTTGATCTCATAACTGACCATTTGGGCTACTTGTTTGTTTTCTCTTCCCCGCGCTTTAAAATCCTCCTCTTACGTTTTAAATTCACCAAGAAATAGTGAGCCCGCCAAACCCTAGGCCCTCACCCTCAACCTTGATAAAAGCAGAACCCCAGACACTTCTCTCTCTCTTTATCTCCCTCTCTCTATCTGTGACCTCTATCTGACCCCGGGTGTAATTTTCCCATCTTGTAAGTACTAAAACCATACTTTTTCAAAGTTTCCTGATGATTATTGTTGAAGGGCATCTTGCAATAACAGTAAGAAACAAAAGTGTTGGTCCAGTTGTAACATTGTTTTCAGGAAGGGAAGCCTTCTGTGGGAAGCCCCCTGGGGCCTAGGTGAGTGCCCTCCAGGCATTTCTAGCTGAGAGCTTTACTATGAATAGACTGAGACCTGCACAAAACCTGATAACCAACAATAAAAATGAAAATTGCTTTTCAGGAACAGGATCTGTATACATGATATAATTTAGTAGTCATAATATTGAAAACAACTAGACAAGATTGGAAGAAAAATCTTGCTAGTTAGATATAGTTACATATGCATTACAGATGAAGCTAAGGAATAGAGGGTTTTTTTGCCAGGCCATTCAGATACTAAGTGTATAATAAACCTGTATTTTAAATGGAATTAAACTTTCCACTGAAAACAACTAGACAAGATTGGAAGAAAAAAATCTGTGCATCAGAGAGCTAAAAATAGTGAAAAATCACGTGGCTAAAAACCAAAGGGAAAAAAAATCACAGAAGTAAGCCAAGTATTTAGATTTGCATTTTCCTTAGAGGTGATAATAAGCTTCATAATAGCTGAATGATTAACAATCTTTGCACAAATTTGAAAGCATTATGGATTTAAGGAGATAAAAATTGTAATCGAGAACTCACCAAAGAGTGGATACCGCTAAGTTGATTTGAGGTCACAAATAATTACAATTTCTGAGTAAGAATGAATCAGAAATGTAGAAGCATTAGGAGAAAGCTAAGCATAGCTTGGAATCATCTCAATTTTTGAAACTAGAATAAAATAATCACAGATTGCTAGCAACCCAGTGCTCCAATAAAAACAAACATAAATCAAAGTCCTGCTATTACCACGCAAACCTATTCCTTCACCATTCTTTTCTAACTTGAATAATGGCAACTCAATCTTTCCATTTCTCAGGATTGCAATCTTTGATAACCTTGGACTCTTCTCTCCATTTCACATATATCCATCTGGTTGGCCCTACCTTCCAATTTCTATCCATAATCCAAACCACATCTTATCATGTCCTCTTCAGCTTCTCTGGTACAACCTACCACTAGCTGTGGCAGGATAGCAGGAAGCTAAGAAAATTCCTGGAATGAAGAAACTGAGACAAGAAAATTAAACAAGGCCAAACAGTTTGGGCAGCTTGCAGCCGGCCTGTGAATTCCAAAACCTTAATTCCCCCCACCAAGGACACTTGAAAACTAATGGTTTATGCCTCTCCTCCCTAACCAGAGAATTCACAGCTTAAATCACCCTGGCCTGGGAAAAATGAGAACAAAGGCCCAATGAATGCCATTTGTGCCAGCTAAACCCAAGGGCAAATATCACTTGTGGGATGTTAGGGCAGGAAAGGGGGAAGAGGGAAAGAGGGGTACTTTATCTCACCCACTAAACAAAGAAGCCAGCCACCTTAGGACTTGCCAAACAAGATGACCAAATGTATGTACAAACATTCTGAGATAAGCCACAATAATGTAGAAGGGGACTTTGAAACCTAGTCTGCTATCCAAGATATCTGGCAGGAAAGCTTTGAAACCTACAGGGAGAAGGGTATAAAACCCCTTGAACCTCCACTGGCAGGCATGCTAAAACTAGCTGAGTTGCCAGCTTCTGCTTTATGCCAAGTGTATTCCTTTTTATAAAATATATTTTTATTGATTTCAGAGAGGAAGGAAGAGGGAGAGAGATGAAATCATCAATGATGAGAGAGAATCATTGATCAGCTGCCTTCTGCACACACCCCACTGGAGATCAGGCCCACAACCCAGTCATGTGCCCTGACTGGGAATCAAACCATGATCTCCTGTTCATAGATTGTTGCTCAACCACTGAGCCACACCAAGTGAATTCTTAATAAATTTGCTTGCTTTGCTTCAACACTGCTGTCTGTCACTCATCTGAAATCTTTCTTGTGAGATTAACAAGGGTCTAGGAGGGGACAGGCCTCCTCCGGCTTGGGGTTGTCCAGTAACATAGCCATTGCCTTTGCCTGGAATGCTCATTGGTCCTCTATTCATCTAATTAACTTCTACTTACCTTTGTGATCTAAGTTTGAACATAATTTCTTCAGGAAGCCATAGCTATTCTCTCTGAGTTTATAAAATATTTCTCAAGTTTGTGTATCTCATTTGTAGTACTTGTTACAATGCAACTGTCATTTTTAATAGAATTAATCAATGTTTATATCCTTCTTTGTAGGAACTACTATTTAGGCAAAAACCGTAACTGTTTTAATGGCCCCAGAAGTAATCTAGAGCATCCAGAGTAACTATTGAATAAGTATTTTTGAAATGAATTAACTAAATGTAATGATGAAGAGGTCAAACATCAGAATATGACCCTCTAAGTATATCAATAATCATGCTTAGAGTGTATGTTTAACACTAGAGAGAATCCTGTCTTTCTTTCCTTCTTTCCTTCTATCTAAGATGGAAGGATGCTAATAACTTATCAAGACAGATCATAGAACAAGTATTTAGAAATAGAAAAAAGCCAAGATATAAAAATCTGAGAGTGTGACTTACATCATCAAAGTCATAGACGTCAGAAAATATCATTTAATGGTGGAACTGGAGACTTGTAAAATCACTGCCTAGGTGTCTTTTTAACTGATATTGCAGTGATGTTTACATTCAGTGCTTACATAAATTAGTGCTTATAAGAGGCGTCTATGCTCAGTGCTTGCTACGTGTCAGTGATAAATTACATATTGTTTGTGTGTTTGTAAATGAAGGGTTAATATAAGGTTATAGATGGGGGATGGGTGGGAAAAGGATGTCTCCATCCTATATAATAAAAGGCTAATATGCAAATTGTCCCCTTGAGAGTTAGACCGGGAGTTCTCTATGAAGTGCGCTGACCACAAGGGGGTGGCGTGGGACATGGCAAGCGACCAGCAGCAGTGGCGGGGAACTGAGGGAACGAGGGAAGGAGAAGGCGGGGAACCTGATCAGCCCTGATTGCCAGCCAGGCCTAGGGACCCTACCCGTACACAAATTTTGTGCACCAGGGCTCTAGTTCAATAATAAAAATAGATAACAAAGGATTATCTAGTGTACCCCTGAGGTTTCTTAACCCTAATTTTTCTACAATACTTTTTTTTATCTACAAAATATTTTTTATCATAAAATCACTAATTTTTACTAAATACTTTCAAAATGCTATGCTCAAAATTCATGGTAATTGTTATAACTTCTATAAGAACTTTTATTAACTTCTGTAGGGAGTGGCTCTAGGGTCATACCTCAGACTGATCTGTGGCAGGGCCACAAACAAGTCCCAGCTTGGAGGGCAGAGCTCTCCTAGCATAATTAAGCTTAACTTATAGCCCTCCCTAGTTCCTTCCTAGGTAGCTAATGGGCTGTGGGAGGTGCAGCAAGTGCTGCCAAAACAAGGTAAAACTCACAAGAACATTGTAAACATGTTGACCACTATCCTTGTTTTGTTTTGTGTGCTCTGACTGTAAAATAAAGACTTGGCTTGCAGGCCAGGGCACTGTCTCTCCATCAGAGAAGCAGCATTCCACCAAGCCCCAGCTGTATTCTCTGGTCTGTCTTCTTTAATCCTTCACTGCCCCTCCTCAGGCTCACTGAACTTGTCCGTGCTGGATGCAGCACAAACTTCTATGCAGACTGCCTATTCTCATGGGTAATAGTTCATAGTTTTGGCAACAACTTATTTCAACTAAAAGAACTAAAGGGCTATAACAGAGCTAATTAACTCACTGATTTGTAGCTTCTTAATGACATTTCTTTTAAAGAAAACTAATTAAGTATTTCAGATACATTGAAAATTGCTTACAATAGACTTAATGGTTCCAATTGTGTGTTGAGTGCACAAGATAATTAAGTGGAAGTGATCATGGTACAGTGGTTGAGGCTTCAGATGGACAGTCAGGCTTACATTTTGTCACAAACTAGTTGTTTCACCTTGGGAAAGTCATAAATCATTTTGCCAATATAAAAATCGAGATTTAAAGTGGCATGCATTTGTCACAGGTAAGTTTAGTGAACCAAATGAAAATCTATACATACGTTTTGAAACATGCCAAGCTCTAAGGCCAGTGCTGGGATTTTGCTTTTGATACCATCACTCTTGATCAGGTGTATCTTTAAGTGAAATAAAGAGAAATTCACTCAAGCTAATTTATGTAGACGGGCCCAGGGCTGTTATAGTAGTATCTCATAAAACCCAAGTGTAGAAAAAAATAGACAAGCATCAAGAAAGACTAAGCATCATAGAAGAAAAAAAAAAAATCTGATTGACCTGTGCCAGTTTATGGATTCAACTAGTGGTTGAAACCACTTTAGCAAGAGAGGTTGAAAGTCACATTTCAAATGTGTGATTTTAGGGGCCAGACTTGCTCACTGCTTATTCTTCCCTTAAATAACTTCTATTCAGGACATTCAGTCTCTCAGAGCTCAACTCCTGCATCATATTTAAAGCAAAATCACCTCATATATCCTTAAAGTATGCACAAAGCTTGTTTTAAAAACACTTCTTTTAATCCAATATATGTGCATTGTACAAAATAAATAATAAAAATACAGTAAAATTAAGAGGGAAAGTACCTTAATCCACCACTCAAAGATACAGAAATCATCCTTTCACTTATGGATTTAACTGTTATAGGTATTTATAAACAAACAAAAATCACTACAGCAGAAGTGGTACTACTTTATTCTGAACTCTCTACTTCCTATTTTCACTGACTTGTGCTGGCATCAATGCCTGCTAATGAAATGCATCTGTATAAATCTCCAGATCAATAAGACTCAGGATATAAAATCATGATATTTTAAAGCACCAATCTCTGGAGTCTCAACCTGAAAAGAGATGGACACAGAATATTAAAATGGAGACCTGATAAGCTTTTTTTTCCTAAATAATATTAAACCTGCAGAGCACTGACTCATTCAGATTATGGTAGATATTCCCATTGGTGTGACTACAAGTGTTTATGTAAATATTTATGCTTCTGGTTTACATTTATTCAAGACAGTTTAAACCTTTTTCTTCCGTGGCACAGGAAGCTCCACATTTGACTCATCATTACATTCCTTAAAGGAGGGAGAAATGGAGCAAAACAAAGGCAGGAATCAAACAATAAAGAAAAAAAGAGTTTATAATTGGAAGTGGTAAGACAATATAGCAATGAGTATGGTGTTACTCAGTTTCCCCCTAGTGATAATTAGACTCTACAGTAAGGTTTTTACTGGACTACATATTTTTTTAAAAAAATTAAGAGACAGAAGAGGTCAGCAAAATGTATTCCCTGTTATTAACATTATGCTTAACGCTACTATTCAACTGAGGTTACTCATTCTGACTCTTCTCCCCTCTTCTCCCTCTGCCCCACCTCCGTTTCCTTCTCCCCTCCGTCCTCTTCCACCTCCCTTTTTTGTATATGCCTAAACTACTTGGAAAATGTTTACAGTTTCCCAGTAAACAAAAGGATTCTAAAATCTCTGGATTATAGAAGTTATTTCCTATGGCAGTAAGAGGATATGTTTTCCTTTAATTGTGCATAACAAAATCCCTAGAAACAATGCTTTGTAGGAAAAGCCATTTTCAGATGGAAAGAAAAGGGTTCAAGGTGAGAGTACAAGATGTGTGCCAACGCTGCCAATTGGTGCTCGTAGTTGAGAACGAAGAGTAACGTTTTGAAAGTGGATCCTATTTTTATACTTTTTGATAAAAGTATTAATAAAACATTCTTACTGTGATTCTAAGAGAATAGATCACATTTCAGCTTTTATGATCATTTTATTTTCTCCTTTACAATAGCCTAATTGCAGTGTTTGGAAAAATAAGCAGTTGATTCGAATTAGGTGATGTGGGTTCTACCTCTGGCTTTGCTACCTAAATTAGTGCAGTCTGAATAAAGATCAAGTCTCTCTAGCGCTATCAGTGGTCGGCAAACTCATTAGTCAACAGAGCCAAATATCAACAGTACTTCTTCAAAATAGACTCGCCCAGGCTGAAAACCGACTTCTGTGCATGGGCCACGAAGTTTCGATCGCACTGTACGTGCGCACCTGCACGTGGTATTTTGTGGAAGAGCCACACTCAAGGGGTCAAAGAGCCACATGTGGCTCTCGAGCCACAGTTTGCTGACCAGGGCCCTAACTGGTTTGGCTCAGTGGATAGAGCATTGCATCGGCCTGTAGACTGTAGGGTCTCACGTTCAATTCTATTCAAGGGTACATGCCCAGGTTTCAGGCTCAATCCCCAGTAGGGAGCGTGCAGGAGGCAACCAATCAATGATTCTCTTTCATCATTGATATTTCTATCTCTCTCTCCCTCTCCTTTCCTCTCTGAAATCAATAAAAATATGTATATTTTTTAAATTTTATTTTATTGATTTTTTACAGAGAGGAAGGGAGAGGGATAGAGAGTTAGAAACACTGATGAGAGAAACATCGATCAGCTGCCTCCTGCACACTCCCCACGGGGGATGTACCCGCAAGCGAGGTACATGCCCTTGACTGGAATCAAACCTGGGACCCTTGAGTCTGCAGGCCAACGCTCTATCCACTGAGCCAAACCGGTTAGGGCAAAATATGTATTTTTTTTTAAATCATATCTCTAGGCTTCATTCTCCTCCCAGGCAGAGTGATGGGGGCATCTGCTGCACTGAGGCCTGAACTGAATTCCTTAAGGGACTAGAAGCACAGCCCTTCCAAAGGCTGTTCTGTGCTTGGTAACTGTTGAATCAGACTAAACCTGTCTGCTTCATTGTTATCTTTATCCCAAATCATGACCTTGCTTCCTTCTTCAAAGAGAAAATTGAGCTTTCAATTGCAATTCTGAAATCACTGCTCCCATGTCTATAGCTTGCTATATACTGCATCTACTCTAACCTCCTTCCCGGAGAAATACTGAGCACACTCTTCTTGTTCAAAAAGCTACTGTTCAACTACTGCTCTTTAAATCTTATCAATAATTTTGCCCTTTCTCTTCTGTACCTCTCTGGTCTCTTCCTAAGCATTTCCTAATTCACTGACTTCTTTCCACCAGGCTGTAAACAAGCTTAAACCCTCTCCCCTTTTAAAAACAAAACTCAACAAACAAGACCTGCCTATTTCAACTCTGTCCATCATTACTCCCCCTTCTAGTACTAGTAGCCTCTTGAAAAAAAGGCTATATTTTCTCTTTTATTTTACCTCACCGTTCAATGCTATGCTAACATATTTGTATATGTATCTTTATAGCAAAAATGCACTGGAGAAGACTTCTGATAATCTTCCATAATTCTTTTTGTTTTTATGGCATTTGGCATTACTGATCATTCTTTCATTTCTAAACTTTACTTTTAGGTTCTGTGACATACTCTGTGTTCCCCTTTTTCTCTTACCATACCTCCTCTCTATTTTTTTCCAGTACATCTTATTCTTCCCATCCTTTAGAGGTCGATGTTCTTAAAACAGTGCTTTTTCAAACCTGAATATGCTTAGGGTTTGATAAAATGAAGATTCGGGTTCAGGAAGTCTGTGGTGGAATTCAGAGTCTATATTTCTTTTTTTTTAATTTTTATTGAATTTATTGAGCATTTCTCATAACCTCCCAGGTGATGGTTATTTCCTGGTTCAGGGGCCACATTTTGAGTAGCAATACCCTTGAAGTGGGGGAAGGACTTTTGTCATCTGCAGACCACAGTGATTATAGGTGTGCTGTGTTATTCTTATCTCAGCCAGCAGTGAGATGGGCCTGGGACAGCTAGAATCAGGCTTGGTGGTTCTGTGACTTACCAGGCAAATTGGTGCCAGTTTAAATCTCCATTTTTATATAGGCAAAATGATTTATGACTTTCCCCTCCAGCCCCTCCTTGAGTGGAGTCCAGAGTAGGCTGGAAGCTTGAATTGCCCCCGGCGACCCAGGCCCCCAGTCACTTCTTGAGCAGAATCCAGGGCCGGCGGGAAGCTTGGCTTCCTCTGTCACCGGGAGCAACCCAAGCCTCCTGCTTGCTCCAGCTCTGTGGCCTCCGCCATCTTCAGTCGTCTTCAGTATTTGCTCAGTGCCTGTGTATGCAAATTAACCACTATCTTTGTTGGGTTAATTTGCATAGCCGCTCTGATTGGCTGGTGGGCAGAGTGATGGTTAATTTGCATGTTTCTCCTTTATTAGTGTAGATTTGTAGGAAGGGGAGGGGGAGGAGGACTTCATAATCTTTTTTAAGATCATTACAAAGAAACAACCTAAAGTAGAAAGATTTCTAATAGTTTTACCCATATAATCCTCTGTTAACTCTATTCTTTCCAATAAATAAGACAAGAGGCAAGTTAAAGATACAGGCAGTTCATTCATTCTTAATAAGCAGTGGGATATGCTATACAAAGTTGGGTCCCTTCATGTTTTAATAGATTAGAGGTAAGTCTGTTCTTAAAAAGGAAAGATTTAAGAGCTGGTGGAAAATGTCATCAATGCATTTTAGGGTGTTTTATTATTTAATAAAAAATAATTTATAGAAATATATTGTTCATAAGTTTGGGAAAGTCAACATTTGATTACAGTAGGTCCTCGGGTCATGTTGGAGATCCATTCCTACTGCACAGTGTAAAGTGATTTTTGCCGCAAGTCAGAACCCACCTACATAAGCACCTACGTCACTCACATGGAGCACATACACAGCAGTAATGAAGTGAAACAGTAAAAATAATTTAAAAAAAGATAACAATTCCTGACCTTTACTTGTGGTAAATAAATAATAAAAAGCATAAAGCACATTTGTACATATGTTGAAATGATGGAACTTTTTTTTATAAATAAATGAGAAATGGCGATGTAACCACGGAACGATGTATGTCGAGTCCCATGTAACCCGTGGACTGCCTGTACATATGCCATTCTTCTTTCCCTTGTCAGAAATATAATAGTTTCTTTATAAAACTATGAAAAGTCATGTCTTCTTTTCTTGGGTTTTTGTTTTATTTAATATATCAATACTTAAGTTCCAGTCCTCAAATTTTCAATACACAGAAAAACACACATTTAAATTATAGAAATGAACAAAAATATGTATATTGACATTAGCAGAACAAGTGAATATAAAGGAGCTCATTTGAATATTTTCTTCCCTTCATATCAACTACTGACAATGAACCATTTTGTTTCTAAATAGAGGAACCTATTATTTTCATAAACATTGGCTGATTTTTTTTCTAACACCCTACAATAGTCATATACATTTTTCCTAGGAAGTTGGACCCAAAACAACATAAATCATGATTTATTAGAAAAAAAGACAAAAACGTGGGGTCCCATGGTAGAAATGTCGCTGTGAAATCTTCTGTAGCCCCCATTTCACATGGAAACTGGCCTGTTCCTCTACTAACAATGTTTTTCCTGCCTGAAATGCTCTTCCCTCTCTTCTGCCCACTCCAATTCCCTCAACTATTTAAGGTCTGTTTAAATTCCCTTCTTATAAAGAATATATACTCCTTTCCATTACTAAAAATGTTTCTTTTCTCAGTATTTGTAATTGTTATTATTGTGGGTAGTTATTCATGACTACATTTTTAAAAATTTCCAGCAAAGAAGGAAAATTATTCAACCACCCTTCATTGAGTCTCTTGTGCCTAAAACATAAATATATGTAAATAAACAAAATAAAAGACAAAAATAAATATTCAGTGATATTCAGTGGTTCTCAGTTTAGCTAGAGAATTGAACATGTGTCAGTGATTATGATCCCAGAACTGTGATAGGTGCAATAATAGAAATTAATATACTGTATTATGCTTTAAGAATGTGCATTATTTATTTAATTATTATTAGGATGGTCATTTGCTTATGTCTTCTTTCCAGTGAAGTGATCTTATAAAAAGTAGGTAATTAAAATTATGTATTGATTTAAAGATATAGTTTTATATGTGTATATAAATATTTGATATATACATTTAATAGTTAATTACACACTGCCTGGAATGTAGTCATTTTTATAGAGAGATTCAGGTAGAATGCCACAGGCACTCTGAAACTGGACCATTCAAGCTTTATACATGGAGCAGCTACATGGAAAAGGTTATCAGCTCAAATCATGCTCAAATAAACATGATAATTTTAAGTGGAGATTAAAACTTAAAAAAATAATAATAATAAAATATACAAATACAAATATTTGGGGATATATATATATATATATATATATGAATTTCACTTTGGACAGGAGAAAATAGAATAATGTTTTAGTTTTGATTTGATGAAAATTGTTTGCTAAATATTTTCCACTTGAGGTAAAGAAGTCCTTATTGTTGAAACATTTTTTCTTTTTTTAGAGAGAGTGGAAGAGAGAAGGAGAGACAGAGAAAGAAACATTGATGTCACATCTATTGGTTGCCTCCTGCACATGCTTGATCAGGGCCAGGGATGGAGCCTACAACCTAGGTGTGTGCCTTTGACCAGAGTCAAATCTCGGGCCTTCAGTCTGTAGGCTGATGCTCTATCCACTGAGCCAAACAGGCAAGTGTTGTTGGAATATTTTTAAAGTTTATAGGATGACTGCATGTTAGAGTTATTTTTGAGAGATTTTCATATATAGGTAGGATGTTGGAAGGACCAGTTACTTCTAATGCCATCCCAATCATCCTATGTTGGTATTGGTTGTATAATGGTATCAGAAATATCCCAGGGCTAGCAAAAATTCCCAATTGTTTATGGCAAATGTTTGTATGCACTCATAGAAAATTCTTCATCATTTGCACTGAAAGTTTTTCCATTCAATAAATTATTTCCAGAGAGTGTTAAAAATGTTTAGATTTTATGCTATTTCTATTTGTACCACTGATGTTACTACTGTGCATTAAGTTGTCTGAGAGGTGCTACTAATACTTCCTCTTAAAAGTATTTCAAGTATGGAAATTCTAAAAGAAATTCAGGAATTCACCATGACTGAGCTTCTTCTTCTTCTTCTTCTTCTTCTTCTTCTTCTTCTTCTTCTTCTTCTTCTTCTCCTTCTCCTTCTCCTTCTCCTTCTCCTTCTCCTTCTCCTTCTCCTTCTCCTTCTTCTTATTCTTTTTCTTACCACTGTTTTCTCTTCTGACATATAAGGATTTCAAACTCTGTTTTCTTTAAATATGTGTGGTTGTCATGCAATTGGTAGAATGGCTTCATTTTGTGTAGCTGAACAACTATTCACACACTCTGTCTGTGGCTAAGCAGTGCCTTTGCTCTAGAACCAGTCTCTGAAGATCACTCACTTGTCTCTCCTCTTGATCCATCCTCCCAAGCAAAGCAAAGCTACAACTATACCATTTTCCTATAGAGAAAGACAAACAACCTACATTTCCACATAGACATTCACCTACATATGAATTTATTTTCAATAAGTATGGTTAATCCAAGTAAAAAGATCATCACATGGACAAAGATAAGAGATAGTTTTGGTGGGAAAATCAAGGGGGAACCACTATATATGCTTCATGAAGTAAAGAAAAGGAAAAGATGTATGTCCTCCAAAATAATTCCCTAGAAATCTCCTAGGAACATGAAAGTGAATAAAACATATTATTTATGATTGTGGACTAATTTATGAGATTCATTGAAATCAGAGCATTGGAGGGGTTTATAGAAAAGTGTTAGAAAGATATATGCTATTGGAAAAGAGTGGGTCCTTGAGATTAAAAGGATGAAACTGATAAATCTGTGACTTTGCCATTTTTTTTATCAATCTCAACTCCACAGTTCAGCTCAGGGCTCTCAGTACTTCTTCTCTGTGCCCTGCTCTAAATGTTCTACTTCCATTGCATATAAACATTTCCTCTGTTCTTCTTTCTTTGCACAAACATGATCACCTTCATAACACTGTGATTGTTTTTTTTTTTTTAAACATATTTTATTGATTTTTTACAGAGAGGAAGGGAGAGAGATAGAGAGTTAGAAACATCGATGAGAGAGAAACATCGATCAGCTGCCTCCTGCACATCTCCAACTGGGGATATGCCCGCAACCCAGGTACATGCCCTTGACCGGAATCGAACCTGGGACCTTTCAGTCCGTAGGCCGATGCTCTATCCACTGAGCCAAACCGGTTTCAGCTACACTGTGATTGTTAAATCTACAGGTCGAACATTATTTCTGCATTCCTAGCTGATAGCAAGATGTCAAGATCTGTTGCTAGCTTCTCAAACTCAAATCACTCCAGACTAAGTTCAGCATCCTTTTTTCTTCAAAACAACCCAAATTCTCTGATGGTATTGAAAAGATCATATTTTATACATGAAACTAAAAAATTTTTTTATAGCAAAAATACATCAACAAAACAATAAGACAACCTACTGAATGGAAGAAGACATGCACCAATCATGTATCTGATAAGGGGATGATCTCCAAAATATGTAAATTCATACAACTCAACATCAACAATTTAAGAATCCAATTAAAAATTGGGCAATGGACCTGAATAAACACTTCTCCAAAGAGGATATGCAGATGGCCAAAAGACATATGAAAAGATGCTCAATGTTACTAATCACCAGAGAAAAACAAATTAAAACCACAATGAGATATCACCTCAAACTGTCAGGATGGCTATCATCAATACATCAAACTACAAGTGTCAGCGAGGATGTGGAAAAAGGGAACCCTGTGCACTGTTGGCGGGAAAGAAGATTGGTGCAGCCACTATGGAAAAGAGTGTGGAGTTTCCTAAAAAAATTAAAAATGGAACTGCCTTATGACCCAGTGAGTCCACTTCTGGGTATATATCTGAAGAAACTCAAAACACTAATTTGAAAGAATAATTGCACCTCCATGTTCATTGCAGCATTATATACAACTAGAGGCCCAGTGCATGAATTCGTGCATGTGTGGGATCTAGCTGGCCCGTCCTGGGCTGGTGGGGCAGAGTGGACATGGGAGGTTGGCTGGCAGGCCACGCCCTCGATTGGAGTGAGAGGGGGGTGATTGGGGGTGGGGCCGGCCGGGGGGAGGAGCCACAGGCGGTTGGCCAGCTGGCCCCACCCCTGATGGAGCTCATTGGCCACAGTGAGCATCATAGCCACCAGTCATTTTGGTCATTCCGGTGTTCTGGTCACTGGCTTTTTATATATATAGATAGCTGCATATAATCAACTAATCAACTTAAGTGACCATCAATAGATGAGTAGATAAATACATATACGGTACACAATGGAATACTACTTGGCCACAAAAGACCTAGAAGCTTTTATGCCAAGTGAAATAAGTCAAACAGAGAAAGACAAATACCATATGATTTCACTTATATGTGGAATCTAAAGACCAAAACAAACAAACAAAATAAAAACAGACTCATAGGTACAGAGAACAAGCTAACAGTTGCCAGGGGGAGGGGATTGGGAGGCTGGATGAAAAAGGTGAAAGCATTAAGAAGTACAAATTGGTAGTTCCAGAATTGTCACTGAGGTATAGATTATAGCGTAAGGAATATAGTCAACAATATAATACTATGTGTGGTGCCAGATGGGCACTGGAAATATGGTGAAGAGCACTTTGTGAAGTATATGTTTCCTGACCACTGTGCTGTACACCTGAAACTAATACAAAATAATATTGACTATAAACTGTGATAAAAAGTTAAGAAAAAAACATAAAAATTAGTTGATCCAATAATTCTTCTAAAAGGTCATGAAGGCCATCTTTGGGTAGTCCACAACTATTTTGTTTTAATTGTTTTTTCAAAATTGTTATAAAATAAGATCTATGTAATAGAGTTAAAGGAAAGGGGGAAAAATAGATATGATAAAAGATCATATTGTGACAAAAGATTCAAACATGGTCTCCAAATTATAAAACAAGAAGGTTATTCTTTCTTCTTAAAGTTTTGTCATTATTATTTGTTTAAATAGTTCTTACTATTACTAATTATTATTAGCTAGCTTATGGTTAATTGCAATTTTGAGGTAAATTGTACCTCTGAAAGAGAAGAGATTATAGAAATATTTTGAGCTAATATACAAGATCTTTCCCATAATAATAAATATCCTGTTATAATTAAATTATATGCTTCTAAATTTTACACATATTACATTGTGAAAGCAAGTGGTAACTTTTCCATATTTCTGCAGGTTTATTATTGTATCCAGCTCAACAGTTGTTGCCATTAAAATATGATTTTAAACTATAAATTGGAATTCCCTCAATTGAATTTGACCATCACCATTCCCTAAGCATACTATAAGCCTATATCATTCCTTTGCATACAATATTTTCTTTATATCTATTTCTGCTTGTGGAGCAAGCATCTTAGAAGATCCAACACAAGTACCAAGCCTTCTGGGTAGCTTCCCAATCTATACTCCCTTAACATTGCTGTGTTTTTCTTTTGTTACTTGGCCCTTTGTATTTTCTTCCCTACTAGTTTCATGTCAGGAAAGATAGTTTCTCAATCATTCCTAGGCAAATTGTACCCATTACTTAATATTACCTATGATGCACATATTTGTTCATTGAGATGCCTCAGTACATAGTTGTGTGTTCAAGGGAAAGAAAAAGTATGTACAAGAGGAAATACTTTATAAGCTGTTTTCTGAATCTGCAGGGCAAACTGCTTGAGGCATTGACTAGAAAACTGGGCCATGATCCTTCTATATTTGGGAAAATGTCTCACCAGAGACATAAAGGGAAAAAGTACATATTATGTGTAGCATAATATTAAAAACCTATATAGAATCCTGATACTGTAATGTTTATTCCTTGAAATATATTTTTATTTAATATCTTACATAAGAAAATAGAGCCAGCACTAAAAGGGGTTTCTTCATCCTCTAAAACATACTAAATGCAAAAACAAGAAATTCTGTGCCAAAAATGTTTTTCTTAAATTTTGAGGTAAACCAAGAAAACATCTTATTTGTGATTATCAAGAAATTTGACATTCACACATTCAGCTTTTGATACAATGTACCATAATTTGTTTATCTGGCAGGTCTATGTTGGTTTCAAATTGTAAAAATGAAAAACAAAATTGTATGTGGTGAAAATAGTTAATTTAAATAAAAATTTTTGGCAGTTCCCCTATTTTTGAAATTTGTTCCTCAAGCTCTTCATAATCTCACTTATCTACATTTAAAAGAAAGCCAAACACTGGTGTCTTGTTCTTTATTTTATTAATATGAAAACTAGAACCCAAAAGCCAAAGAATTGTGCCAAAATTAAGCAATATCTGAGCAAAGTGTGAAACTTTTAAAAGTTTCACTAATAAGGCATTCAAATTTCTTATGTCTGTTTACATAATTTTCTCACTTATTTTTAAAAATATGTTTCAATTCATTTTAGAGAGAGGAAGGGAGAGGGAGAGAGAGATAGAAACATCAATGATGAGAGAGAATCATCAATTGGCTGTCTCCTGCATACCCCTACTGGGGATCGAGTCCGAAACTCGGGTATGTGCCCTGACTGGAAATTGAACCATGACCTCCTGATTCATGGGTCAACACTCAACTACTGAGCCACACCAACCAGGCTTCTCACTTATTTTTATTACAAGAACTATCCTTTTTAATAATTCCCCTTTAAAATTATATTTCTTATACCAGACTTATTCTGGTAATAAATACTTCTAGTTGTATTATAGTAGGAAATATTTTTGTTCTGATGCTTTCGCCTTAATAAAAGTTATTTACTAAAAAGTAGAAATTATGCCAAGATAAAAATAACTAAAACATCATTTATGGGCTCACAATAATAATCTAAGAAAATGCTAACATTTTTAAAATAATATTGCACTGATCACATTTTGTAGTAGTAATGGCAACAAAAGCTCTCAAACATTGCTGGCAGGAGTATAAATAGGTGCAACTACTTTGGAAAACTTGCAGTATCAACTCAAGCTAAAACCAAGCAGTATATATACTAAACTACCCCTGATCCAACAATTTTTGCTCTCGAGAAAGACTTAGGCCCAACCCATACAGTCCCCAAATGAATGTATTCACAAAAAGATATGTTCAAGGATGTTCATCGCAGCACTAGACAAAACCTAAAAAATACTTAAATATTCCATAATAAAACAACAAGTAAATTGTGATGTCTTCATATAGTGGAATACCATATAGAAATGAGAATAAACAAGCTATTGCTACATGCAACTATATGGAAAATCACATAAACACAATGCTCATAAAAATAAAGCAGACACACATGAGTATTTATATAAAGTTCAAAAGCAGGGAAAACATATTCATTGTTGAAAAAGTCAAGGTAGTGATTATCTTTTGGCAAAACAGTTCCTGGGAAAGAATGCTGTGGTGGCAGAGAGCAGGGTGGGGACTTTCGTTACACTGGCAATGCTACATCTTGATCATAGTCTCTTTACATGAGTGTGTTACTTTTGTGAACCTTCATACAGAACTTGTCATTTGTATACTTTTCTGCATGTATGTTGTATCTCAATTAAAAAATTAAAAATCGTTTACAACCTATGAAAAAAGGTTTGTAATCGTAAATTATCCTATATAATAAAAGGCTAATATGCCAATAGACCGAATGTTAAAACAACTGAACAACCGGTCACTATGATGTGTGCTGACCACCAGGGGGTGTGTACGGAACATGGTGGGCATTGGCCGAAGTGGGATGGTGGAGCAGGTGAGTGGGGGCACCAGACCAAGGCGGGCATTGGTTGCTTTCATCGGGGCGAGGCTCTGATAGTTACTGAAAATTCTTGGCTCCTGCACGCCGCAATCCCACCCGCCTCTCGCACCCACTGCCAGCGCTGGCCCTACTCGCACCCTCAGCTGACACCAGAGCCGAAGCTTGCACCCACTGCCCATGCCCGGCACCAGTCCCGATCACTCAGTGCCATCAGTGGGTGTGAGTGGTGGCTGTAGGCCCTGTTCACCCCTGAGGGCTTCTCCACCTCCTCCTGCTCCTGAGGGGCGATTGGGGTAGCAGCCTCTGCTCACACCTGCTGCTGGTGCCGGCCGGAATCGCTCTGTGCTGTCAGTGGGTTTGAGCAGGGCCAGTGCCATCAGTGTGTGGGAGTAGTGCCAGCTGGAGCAGGGCTGCGGCAGACAGGAGATGGGGGGTGGAGGCGAGGTGGGAGGGGTCGGGGGGGGCACGGAGAATGGGCTGAGACCTGCTCCTGTGCCTACTGCAGCCTCTCAGCCCACAGTTCCTTTCAAGGTGCATGAATTCATGTACTGGGCCCCTAGTATAATTATAAATATTGATGGTTTCTAGATATTTTTGCCTCCAAATTGCCCTGGAAAGAATATTTTAAATTTAAAAGATATCTTCGTGAATTAATACTAAATACTTTTGTTACTTTTTTAAGTTTACATGTTGTTTTTTTGCTCAGTATATCACAAATAGACTTAGTGAACAAAGAATAGTTTCCATAAACACATTTATTTTATAAAATATTTTCAGTAGAGGGAGCTTCACTTTCTTTACTTTAGAAAATGTTCATTCAAGGGCCATCACTGAAAATAAAAAATACTTTACATTTTGTATATTATTAAAGTTCTTCATAGAATGATGAAGGTAAAGGAATAAAAAAGTGCCACTCTCATTCAAGACTAGTCTAAGATAGATAGAGAGAAAACTTACCCAATTTATGAAAGGAGAAAGAAAAAACTTGATGAAGAATACACATATCAATTAAACTTCTATATTGGGTATGTCTTTTTCAAGAAATTACATTTTTGGAGTATTCATAAAAACATTTTTAACTAAAAGTATTCAATATTAATGAAGATAAGTTCTTATCATCATGATTATGAGTTTGAAATACAATTTTGTGAATTTCAATTAAATGACAAAAATCAGAGATTCTAGTGATGAAGAATACATAACTAAGAATGTATTATAACAAAAACCAAAAAAGAATATATTATAACAAATATGTGAATTGACATTATACAAATCTGACCACACTGACCAAAATATTTTAGTTACTGACATTAAGCTTCCTAAATCTGAATATCTATTAAGTTATTATGATTTCTCTTATCACATTAATTCCTTTCCATGAAATATCCATAAATGTAAAAAAGCTCTATACTCTTTGATTTGATCACTACATATAAAATTTGTGACAATTAGAAAGTTTAAAAATTTACTAAGTCTTATTAAAATATTTTCATTGAAAATATTCTGGTTTGCAGTGGTTGAACCCCTTAAAAAAAGTCAGTAATTTCATAATATAATAACCTTCACAACTGGTCCCTATTATTATAGGCTTATCAAAATAATATAGCTTGCTTTTATGAAATATATTATGTTTTTCTAAGGTGTCCAAAGGTGAAATTTTGACCTGGAAACTCAGAAAAGAATATTTACTACTTCAATAGAAATCAATATACACAAAACTTACTCTAATTATTTTATTTCAATCTCTTGTAAAGCTTGTAAGCCATAAGATGGAAATTATAATAAAATGAAATTTATATCGATTGTTCAAAAATCTATATGCTCAGTATCTTGCTTATACATTGTTCATTTAAGAATGGAGGTTAAATTATCTGATCTTTTGCCTAGTCTCATTTCCTCTTTAAATTAATTTAAAAGAAAAAATAAGGCCTACAAATATGACTGGACATGATAAGAAAATGACATGTCATAGAGCAATATTATTGTTCTATGGGGTTTTTATTATAGTACTTTCTCCAAAAAGATTACTTTTGACATATAACATATCTAATGATTTATTTATGTATTACCTGAACTAAGCTCATTAGAAATAGCACAACTTCATTTATTTTTTATTCATTTACCTTAACCTCTGGATATATCAACAATGTTCAGAATTTTTCTGGTTAATAAATGTTTGTGTTCTAATTGTTTTCCTTTTAAAAAGTTAGCAATGTTCCATTTCTAATTAGTAAATGTTTTTAACTACCCAAAAGAGAGTAACCCACAACGTATAATTTACTTAGAAAAAGGAATCTCTAATAGCAATTTGAGAAGGAAAAGCTTGGCTTCAGAAATAACTTTTCCAGGGTAATCTCAGTTGCCTCTAATATAAGACGACAATTACTAAAATGCATTATTTTCATAAAATAGAGCAAAGTTACATGTTTTCAGAGGTCTCAATAGATAGACTGCTAGGCACTTTAGACATAAAATAATACGATTTAAGGGGTGCTCTCAACAAGTTAATTTCTAATTGCATTCTTGGTCTCATCAATAACAGGTGGTTGAATTCTAGTACACAGGCTTTTTAAATAAGTTCTCCAACCGTTAAATACAAATAGACTCACCTGAGTAACAGTGCTGCTTCCCAGAAATAAAATCCCGAAACTAATGTCCGAAAGTGTCTCACGTGGGCCATGATACGGAGAGATATTCACGATCCTGAAATTAGTCTTATCCAAGGCATGGGGGAACAAGAAAGCCTGGAATGAAAATAAGCAATCTAACTCCGTGTAGTGGTGGAGACAAACGCTTGGAAAGCGTCAGCACCATAGACAGCTCCCCGCGGTCGGCGGAGGCCCTGTCTGCCTTTCAAACCTTTGAAATTCCCTTTCTACCCTTCTCTGAGCACTGAGCAGAGGGGCATTCAGGGGGTTACAAATGTGCAGGTGATTTACACAGTGAACGCGGAATAATGGGTGAGATGAAATGTATGAAGTGCCTAGGTTCTGGGCAACAGTTCACTGGAGCTCTAGCGGCAAAAGAAAGAACGCTTGTCCTTTCCTGACTCAGACCCACGTTTGAAGAAAGAACAGCAGCCACAGCCGGAATGAAAACGCTTCTTCACCTGCTCCAAGCGCCGCCGGCCCAAATCCCACTCTCCACCTTTGGGGAAGACCCAAAACCGCCAGCGCGGCAAAGGGAAGCGGGGCGGGGCCAGACGACACTGTCTTGCCCGCAAATCACAACCGCACAGCGGGACAGAGTGACAGGCCACTCACGATGGTAGGCGGTGCTTAGCACTTCACCCTTTTTAAAAAAAAAAAAAAAGCAGCGAGTAACTGATGCAGAGCCTAGAGGGCGACTGGAGTGTGTTGGGGGAAGGAAGCTTCAGGGCTAAGCCTGGGAGAATCAGGGGCTTTTGTGGGTTAGTTAGCAGAGTCGCTTTGGAGGGGCCACCCATTGTTCACTTCCGAGAAAAGTACAATTTAGTAACTGTGACCCCATGTCTTTGACCTTACACGGAGATGTAAGAGTAAGCTGTAAGCCCATGGAAAGGGCTAAGGAAGAGCAGAGAATGTGGTGCATGGGCAGCAGCAGACAGGAAAACACACTGCTTCTAGAATCCTCTCATAATCCAGCTTCTGGCCAGGAAGCATTATTGACTAGAGTGAGTTGAGTTTCCTTCACTCATAATAAGGGCTCTAAAAAGATGAAGGCGGGAAATCTAAAGAGATGGCTACTTAGAGGCACAAGCTACCCACCATTTCTTCTTACATATTTTCATTAACTTAACAGTAAGTTCAAGTAAGAAGGACAGCTAATTCATTTGCTGTACCTCTTCTGTCATCCATCTCTCTATCTGCTCTCCCCCCCTACCCCCGCCATCTTGACCATTTACATGGGGATGTGGATTGGAAGACTGAAAAGGAAAATTGTGTGTGTGTGTGTGTGTGTGTGTGTGTGTGTGTGTGTGTGTCTCAAGTGTCTCAAAATAATGGAATATTAAAAAATTAAAATCTATTGTTAGATCTTTACAGTGGCTTTTATTACTATCAACAAGGATCAAAATGTTCACTCACCTCTTCAATCTTAACTTTTGCCCCAAACCCCTGCAAATATATTCTGAAAGCCCTATTTTAATCTCATAACTTTCTCAATAAATAAACTACATGCCTTTTTACTCTTTATCCATTTTCCTTTTAATTAGATTCCAACAGCAATTAACATATCAAGTACCCTGTAAATCTATTTAACTGGAAGAGTAGAAGTTATTACCTTTCAACCCTCTTCAATGAGGACAATCAAAAAAAAAATCTCTTCTCTTTACTCTTTAGCAGACATCTTTTCACATCTTCGTTTTCTTATTTAAATCACAAACTTCCAGAAGCCCATAAGTAATATTATTGATTCTGCCCATGAATATTTGCATCTTGAGAAAGTTCATACAATTTTAGTTAACTCAGTTTTTCAGTGAGTCTTTTGAAAACTCATGAAATACAAGTGCTTTTTAGTTGGCCATTCTTTGAATAGCATTAATTGTTTTAAAAAACACAGATAATAATAATAATAAAAAAGTGAAACTTACTCTATTTCAAGAAGGCTTAGATTCCTTGCCTTGTTTCTCCACTAAGTAACTGGGCATTTTTGGAAAAGTGTTCTTGCCGGAGACCAATTCCAGCATGTCATAATTTCAAGAGTTTCATCAAAAGGTTGATGAGACTTGGGGACTCAACAGAGTTGAGTCACACCTGTTGGGAATGGCTAAAGGCATTTCCCCAAACCTGAATAGGAAACTGATTGTGGCTGCCAGACAGTTAAAGGGCATCTTAATCTCCATGTTATTGCCTCCTACTGGCAAAACACCTGGACAGCCGTAGGCTAATTCCCCCATTCTGACAATGGACTCTGTACCAAACCCGGACCCTTTGAAGTGTATATCTCTGCCTTGCCTCAGGACAAGTTGTGTTAATAAAAATCATGGGGTCCTGGGGACTGAGATAACCTAAGATCTTAGACTTAAGATCTTGGATCTTAGCTCCTTTAGCTAAGCTCCTCTGACCCCCAGTGCCTTTCAAAATTATATTTCATCTCTGGACTTTTTATTAGTCTCTGGATTCCTATGTCACCTACACACAGCCCCTTCTCTAGATTCCTGAAACCTTCTTGATGCTGGGACAAGAACCCTGGCAGATCTACTTTTAAAAATATTTTTACTTAGTATATCTTTAAAATAGGTATTTATTGAGATAATTAAATTAAATGACCTCTGAGATTCATCCTCTGGCCCAAAGAAGACAACCAATCAATGAATGTTTATTTAAGTAAACAAATGTATGGATGATATGATATTTAAAAGTCTATGTTTACATTTATCTGGATAGTTACTAGTAAGTTATATAATAACTTAGCAGGCAGGATGATTTTAGTTATTTCTCATTAAAATGAAAGCATAGGAATATTATACTTTATCAAGTTAAGATATATCTAGTCAATCAGTTTCTTAGATATAAATATAAAAGGGTAACTGGAATCCCCATGTTACTCATTTTTCAGAGCACCATGATTATTTTCTTCAAATTGCTTGTGACAAGCTATCATCCTCCTTGTTTATTTGATTTCACTACAATGAGGATAATGGCCATTATTTAGCATAGCACCTACCATGTAAGGCAGAAATGAAATTTCATGCATATGCATATTTGTGGTATCTATTCTTGTAAATTTTACTCTTTTGAGAATAATAGCCCTGATTGTACCAGTAGGTGAATGAATGTGTTTTGGGGGAAAAGACTATTCTATGGATAATGACTGACTGACTAGTTCATTCATGTCAAATTAAGCTATATTCTGATATGACCAAATCTCTGCTCTTCTCATTGTGTCCTTTATTATTTCTTTCTTGCACTAATGGATTATATTTCACATTTTACAAGATGTGGGACTTCAGGGCTGACTTGGATATTAATTTTTATCATATTTAATGCTCTCCTTTTACAGAAGAAGTAATTGTAGCACCAAACAGTTAAGTGATCATTACAACCCCTTGTATTCAGCAAGCTGAAGATATCAAACTTGACTTCGGTGCTTCCGAATTATTGTGTAATATTATGTCCACTACCATGGAGCTATCTCTAATAGTATATTTCTACTATTGTCTCAAAAATATATACATATTTCCTGGTTGGGTAACTTAGTTGGTTAAAGCATTGTCCCAATATGCCAAGGTGTTGTGAGTTGATCCCCAGTCAGGACACATACTATAATCAGCATTAATAAGTGGAACAACAAATGTCTCTCTCTCCCCTCCCTCCCTTCCTCTCTCTCTCTAAAGTCAATTTTAAAAATATGCATATTACCTAAACTACAGAAAAGTAAATCAATTTCAATGTAATGATAAAGTTATTTTCATATGCTCAATGGTTACTACCAATGATCTTAAACATATAACATTTTGTATATATTGCTAAAATTACTTGCTATTTATAGAGGACTTATTTACTTGTTTGAGGTCATGCAATGTGGGGTTAGTAATAGTTTACTGAGAGTTGATTAGATTCAGTAGCATTGGGTCATTCTAGCCATCTTATCAAAAGCTTATGTATAAATCAAAATGCCAATTTAAAAACTTACAGACAGTAATGCAACTTTGCAGTAATTAAGAATATTAATATCTTTGAATTAACACTCTGGAAGAGTAAAAGTTTTAATTTAGGAATTAATCAGAAACTCACTTGTTCAACATAAATCAGGTAGAGAAGAATTAATCTTATGTCAGTGAGAGATATTATCATTAGGTACATGAGCCTAATGAATTTATATTTTGTATAGGACTTTACTTACTGAGCAGATTATAATGATCATGACATTAAGCTGATCAGGTGACCCTGTTTTTTAGGAATAGTGGTAGAAATATCCAATAGTTTATCCCCATTTCCTTGTTCAGGATATAAAATTTCTCACATGGATCTCAGCCACAGCCTCCTGTTTTTTCCTGCTTGCTTTCTTATTCTTTTTGATTAATCCTCCATTGTGAATATCAAGGTTTTTTTGTTTATTTTAATAAATCAGATGATGCTACTCCTTTTAAAATTAAATTTGTTAGAGTGACATTAGTTAACAAGGTAGGTTTCAAGTGTAAATTTTTATGGTACATCATCTGTATATTGCATTGTGTGCCAACCACCCAAAATCAAATGATTTTGTCACCATACATTTGACCTCTTTATCCTTTACTACCCTCCACTACCTTCCCTCTGATAACTACCATACTGTTGTCTGCATCTATGAGTTTTTGTTTGTTTGTTTGTCTTATTTATTCATTTATTGCTTTCATTTTTATATCCTACATATGAGTGAAATCATATGGTCTTTAACTTTTTCTGTCTAACTTATTTCCCTTAGCATTCATGATGTCACAAACGGCAGTATTTGATCTTTTCTGGTGACTGAGTAGTATTCCACTATATATATATGTCTTTTTTATCCAATCATCTATCAAAGGAAAAGATGCTCAACTTCACTAGATATTAGGGAAATACAAATCAAAACTACACTGATGCCGAAACCAGTTTGGCTCAGTGGATAGAGCGTCGGCCTGCAGACTGAAAGGTCCCACGTTTGATTCCGGACAAGGGCATGTACCTGGGTTGCAGGCACATCCCCAGTAGGAGATGTGCAGGAGGCAGCTGACCGATGTTTCTCTCTCATCAATGTTTCTAAATCTCTATCTCTCTCCCTTCCTCTCTGTAAATAATCAATAAAATATATATATAAAAAAATACTACACTGATATAGCCATAACTGGTTTGGCTCAGTGGATAGAGCCTCGGCCTGCAGACTGAAAGGTCCCACGTTTGATTCCGGACAAGGGCATGTACCTTGATTGTGGGCACATCCCCACTAGGGGGTGTACAGGAGGCAGCTGATTGATGTTTCTCTCTCATCGATGTTTCTAACTCTCTATTCCTCTCTGTAAAAAAATCAATAAAATATATTTTTAAAAAACTACACTGATATCGCACCTCACACCTGCTAGAATGGCTATTAGCAACATGAAAAGTAATAACATGTGTTGGAGAGGTTGTGAGGAAAGGGAGCCCTCATTCACTGCTGGTGGAAATGTAAACTGGGTACAGCCAGTATGTAAAACAGAGGGTGCCACTTCTATTCCGGAAACCCTTCAGTGCCTTTCCATTGCAACAGATTAAAATTCACATTCCTCTTCAGAGTGGAGAAGACTCTGATTTTCCATTGACAACCTCCTCAGCCTCCTTGCTGACGAGTCCCTCTTTTCCCCCTACGTACCAGTCACATGAGCTGTTTCTTATTTCGTTGTTTCTCTGACCTTCCGCTTGGGCTTCCTATGTCTAAATTCCTTCCTGCATTACAAATACCTCTCTTTTCCTCCCTTTCTTTTTTTCTTTTCCCTCTCTAACAAAATTTTCCCATTTACCTTTAAATCAGTATTTATTCCTTTCATGGATTAAGTTATAATTTGATGTTTGCCTTTGTTTGAATACTCCCATTAGGCAATGGCAAGGTGCATTTGTATGCCTACCACAGTGCTGGAGCATAGTAATCAGGCAATATTTGTTGAATGAATGAATGAATGCATAAATAGTCTCTGCTCTTTAGTTCTCCCTTTCCTAGATCCCATCCTCACGAATCTCTTTTAACCTATTCTTTCTTCATAAAATTACTTAAGATTTCTAGATTATAATGTTCTTTTCAGGGCAAACATATTCCTTCCCCATCTAAAAGTAACCCTGTGTGCCCTGGAGAATGACTTATTTATAAATAAGATTCATATCATCCACTATATTATGATTTTTACTATTTTAACTCTTAGACTCTCATTTTTTTCTCTAAATTATGCTGATTATTTCCCATAATTTCCCCAATAATGAAATATTTGAAGCACTTAATTGACTATTTCATTCTTTCTCTGAGTGCTTTATATCAACCTGTCACAAATTATAAAAGTACCTCCACATTTTTTTTTCAAACAGTTTATTCATCAACAAATATAGAGTTTATAATTATGCACCATCTTATGCACTTCTTGGGATACACATGTGAATAGGAAACAAATTTTGTCCTAGATGAACTATAATCAATATATTATGTAAGATGTATACGAATATTCATAGTATTACATAGACTAAAATTATTGAAAGAAATGAAGAGAAATGCAATGGGAATTCAAATGCATTACTTCAAAATGGGAAGCATGAGAAGATTTGAAAATGTTCATAGAGTAGGGGATATTTAGCAAAGCTTTGAAATTAGTTCATAGTTCATTTGTAGAATTTGACTGTGTGGAAATTATCACAGATAACTTTGTAGAAGGAGGAGGGTAAAAAATCCTGGAAAGCAGAAGACATGGAATTTGAGTGATAATATTTTTTGTGGTTAATTTTTACCCAGGGTGATGAATTTGTCTTCATTCAACAGTGATAGAATTGACGAATGGTCTACATACCAATTCAGCCTATTTTCAAACCAAGATTATTTTTCATAGTAAACAGACGCTATTGCAACAGATGTTCCTAAATTAGATACCCAAAACAAATGAAAAATGAAAACAAGTGTTTCACAGTAGCAGTTTTGAAATCTGTGGTTATTATGGTTAGTATTCTTTTTGTTTGCAAAGCATTTTCATTGGTAATTTTCTGGATGTTTTTGAAAGTCTAATTATATGAAATACTTAATATTCATTTTCCCTTACTAATGCCCTGAAGAAAAAATGTAGGAAGTATAAATATTTTTAAAGGATTAATTTTAACACCTTTCATTTTTGTGTTCTAGAAATATGATTTAATAAGAAAGATATATTTATTTGCTGAGATACTAGAATTTAAAAAATACAACTTCAAGACTAAAAAAATATTTTTAGCATTGGATATAACTAGCCTGGATTTAGGTCCCCACATTGGCACCAAATTTCCTTGTTACCTTGGGCAAAGTGCTTTTCTAACTTAACTTTAGTTGCTTATCTATAAAATAAAAATTATAATCCGTTTCATAGATTTTTCTTTAGCTCTTCAATTCCTCCAAAAATGTCTGGCTTTTTTAGAATTTCTCTTGACAATTCCATTATTATTAATGGAAAATCTTCTAACTTTATTACTATTTGATTTTACCCACTTATAAACATTTTAATGTTTAAAGATACTTACATTTTATTTATTTTTAATACAATGGCTTTATTGATATACTAGAGGCCCGGTTCACACATTCGTGCACCAGTGGGGTTCCTTGGCCTGGCCTGCAGGATTGGGCTGAAACTGGCTCTCCAACATTCCTCAAAGGGTCCCGGATTGTGAGAGGACACAGGCCAGGCCAAGGGACCCCACGGTTATGATCGGGGCCAGGGAGGAATACAGGAGGTTGGCCAGCCAGGGAGGGACCATGGGAGGGCTCCAGGACATGTTCAGCCTGTTTTGCTCAGTCCTGATTGGCCAGACCCCAGCAGCAAGCTAACCTACTGGTTGGAGTGTCTGCTCCCTGGTGGTCAATGCACATCATAGTGAGCAGTTGAGTGGCTTTAGCATATCATTGGTATATTGCACTGTGATTGGTTGAAAGGCCGACTGGACGACTGGACACTTAGCATATTAGGCTATTATTATATAGGATAATTTGCATTTGTGCCATAAAAATTTACCCTGTAAAAATGTATATTTTAGTGGTTTTTAATGTATATTGATATAAATGAGCAACCATTACCAGTATCTGATTTTAGAAGATTTTAAACATACACACACAACCCATACCCATTTACTTTCCATTTTCCCCTTTCTCCAGTCCTTGGGAACCACTAATCTATATTCCATCTCCATGGATTGGCCTATTCTTGACATTTTATATAAATGCAATTATATGATATGTGAGCTTTTGAGACTAATTTTTTTGTAAGCATGTTTTTTAGATTTGCTGTAGTGCATTGACCCTGCTTCTTAAATTAATTTGATGTCTAGCAAACATAAGTGATAACTTTTTTTTATTGCTTAAAGTATTACAAAGAGTATTACATATGTCTCCTTCCCCCCCCTTTGACAATCCCCTGTTCTCCCCTACCCCCCCCCCCCCCCCCCCAGTGTCTTATGTCCATTGGTTATGCTTATATGCATGCATACAAGTCCTTCGGTTGATCTCTTACCACACCCCCGCCCCCATAAGTGATAACTTTTAAGAAATTTAATAGACTAGACTTTTTAGAGCAGCTTTAGGTTCACAGCAAAATTGAGCAGAAGGTATGGAAAGTCTTTATACACCCCCTGCCCTTATATATGCACAGGCCGCCCTACTACTAACATTTCCAAACTGGTACATTACTGCAATTGATGAACCTACATTTCAATATCATTATCACTCAATGTCCATAGTTTACATTGGGGTTCACTTTCTGTCTACATTTTGAGTTTGGACAACTGTATAAGGACATGAATCTACCATTACAGAATCATACAGAATAGTTTCACTGCCCTAAAAATCTTCTGTGGTCTACCTATCCATCTCTCCTTTCCTGCCTCCAAATCCTTGGCAACCACTGACTTCTTAATAGCTACAGTTTTGCTTTCTCTGGAATACCATATGGTTAGAATCCTATAATGCATAGACTTTCAGATTGGCTTCTTTGACTTGGTAAAACACCTTTATGGTTATTCCATGTGTCTCTATGGCTTGATAGCTCATATCTCTTTACCACTCAATACTATTCCATTGTCTAGATGTACCATAGTTTATTTATCCATTCACCCAACATTTCAATTGCCTTGATTTATACTCTAATTTTTATTATTGATTGCTTTTGTTTTGTTTACTTTGATTTAATTTGCTCTTACTTTTCTAATTTTAAGCAGGAAGCTTAGAGTATTGATTTGATTTTACTTATTTTTTAAATATGCTTTTATTAACTTTTGGGGAGAGCGATAGAGAGATAGAAACATTATCTATGCACTTCCTCCTTCATGCCCCCTACTGGAGTTTGACTCCGCAACCCAGTCATGTACCCTGACCAGGAATTGAACCGTGACCTATTGGTTCCTAGATCAACACTCAACCACTGAGCCACACAAGCTGGGCAAAGTATTGGTTTTAGATCTTTCTATTTTTTTTTAATATGTTAATTCAATGCCATAATTTTTCCTATAAACACTGCTTTTGCTACATCCCAGTTTTTTAAATTGTGTTTTTTAAATTTAGTTTAAAATATTTTTAATTTCTCTTGAGATTTCTTCTTTGATCCATGTGCTACTTAGAAGTATGTTCTTTAATTTCCATGTATTGGGGATTTTCCAGCTATCTTTCTATCATTGATCTCTAGTTCAATTCCACTGAGAGCAGATATTGTATGATTTCTATTATTTTAAATTTGTTAAAGTATGTTTTATGGCCCAGCATGGTCTATGTCAGGGATTCCTCCATGTGCATTGCTTAATGTTGAATAAAATAGACTACGGATGTCCATTATATCCAGTTGATTTCTGGTATTGTTGAATTCAATTTTCTGCTTACTAATTTTCTCCCTGCTGAATCAATCTATTTCTAATAGAAGTAAGGGTATTGAAGTCTCCAATTATAATAGTGCATTCAGTTGTAATAGTGAAACTGCTATAAATAGGCCTTTGGTAATGTGGTGGTGAGTGTGGCAGGGGAGGTGGGGAAGCATTTCTAGTGCTATGATTAGGTCTCAGTCTTTTAATGAAACTGAGTCTTTTGTCTGTGAACTTCACAAGTGCCTCTTGGATGATGATGATGATTATGATTATGATTATTATTTATTCACCCCCTAGGTGGTACAGGATGGCCAGAATGGGCTGGAGTTGGGTATTTTTCTTTCCCCAGGTCAGTTAAATGTTGCTAAGACCCCAGAAGCTTAGGCTCTGAGTAAATGGTTTCTCCCGAGGGAGACCTTGTTAAGAATAGAATGTTCTGATGTATTTCAAAATGTCTCTTTTTCTCCTCCCCCTGCTCGAAGCACCAGGGGATTTTCTCTAACATTCACCATAAGAACTGGTAGAGCTCCAGGAGGTAAAACTCAGAGGAGAGTGTATCCCCTCCTATGACTCAGGGTCCCCTGGAGTTTTTATCTCTCAGACTTGTCCACACAGAGCATTCCACAATTCATCATTTACAGTTCAGGGCCCCCTTCCCTGACACTGGTTCCCACGATATTTTGGCTGGTGGGTTTCTACTCGAGTAGGTTCTGATTCTCTATATTTGTCTGTCAGTCTCTTCAATTTGGGGGCATCAATTTGCCCTTTGACCTCACTTCTCTCTTAAAGAATCTAAGAAGAGTTGATTTTTCTGTTGCTCAGCTTTTTACTTCTTGATAGGATGGAGTGGCAACTTCTAAGCTTCTTACCTGCTGGAGCAAAACCCTGAAGTTTCTTATAGTTCTGTGTTAGAGATTTTAAAAGCCTAATCTGATCTTAGAGTTGGGGGATTTTCATAGCTTTGAAAATTTCTTGGCCTTTATAATTACTGCAAAATTTGGTCTGTAAAGAGGATGTTGCTTGACCTAAACCATACTTTTTTATGCTATAAAAATATTTAGGATAGTTAAACCATTTCAAGAAGACGGCAGGGTCTATGTACATATATATAAGTAAGTACTAAGAAAAAAAGCCTTATTTCAAAGTAGAGTCAAGTCATATAAATTAATGATTAACTTTATCTCAGTTCCTCGATATACTTAAATAATACTTAGCCCTCTCTTGCTTAAAAAATGTTAATTTGCTTCTTGCCTCTAAGTGGAATATTTGACTCTCTAACTCCTCTTGTCTCTTATGTCTCAGGATAAAAACTCCCCAGAGAAGGCTTCCCTGACCCATCCTATGTAAAGCAGCCACCACACCTATTGCTTTCTATAACATCACCCACTTCATTTCCTTCAGGAATAATGATTATTTATTTATCCATTTTCTGTCTCTCCTCCCCTCAGGTAAGGTCCAAGAGATACTGTAAATAGCCCCCTTTGGCTTTCCACTTGCACCTCCCTGTGTCCTAAGATGCAAGAAAGACAGAGTGAAAAATACAGAAATGAGGGAAGGAGGGGGGAGAGAAGGGAGAGAGAAAGAGAGGAGGGAGGGAGAGAGAGAGCGAGCGAGAGAGAAGGAGGTGTTTTTCTATAATGTAGGATATTGAAAATTTGACAACACAAATCAGAAACAACATTTGTGCTGATTGATGGAGGCAAGTGGCAAACATGGCAGCATTCCTGGCATAGTTGGTGGGGTCCCCAACATTACCAGTCAGCAATAATTGGGGCAAATGTTAGCACCAAGTTCAGCCCCTGACTCAGATGTTTGAATCTGTGACAGCAGGAGATGCAGCTGTGTTTCCAGTTGGTATTGGCAACACAGTTGATATTTGGGGGATAGCAAATTGCATATTCAGTGAGCAAAAGAAGAAAGAGAAAGTGTTAAAATACATGCCGTAGTCATGGAGACAACTAGCTTCTTGGAGCATTGGGTATGACACTTCCAGGAACCTCGCAAAATTACCTAAGAAGAAATTCAGAGAGGCTGGATTTCCCGAAGAATAAATAAAATCATGCATTGCTTGAGAATTTTTACTTTGTTCACTTGTTTCTATTCTCCTTTCATTGCCACACTAATGAGGCCTATGAAACAAAGGTTTCCTTCCTCATATAATTAATTTTACTTCTTTGCACCTTTGAGAGGGAATTCCAATCAGAAAAAATCACCACCTATATCTGAGTATTTTTCTATACACAAGAGAGTAGGAAAATCAAAAGCAAGTAGTTCTCTCTTTTTAGTCATTCAATTTATAAAAGATAATATAGATTTTCAAATACTTAAATTATTTTTCTAATCACCTTGAGTTTAAAGCCAAGTTCTCCAGTACTCAATGTAGAAAAATATTCCATGGAAAACATTATTCTCTCACTTTTCCAAATGTCCCCATATTCCAATTACATAATTGTTTCCCCAATGAAAAGCATAAATAAACACTTTACTTGAGTATCTTAACTTTGCTGCAGCCTAGAGTGAAATTTGTAGCAATTCAAACTCAGCCTTGGCTATTAATTTCTGTATTGCTTTTGTTGTCTCCTCCCTACACAATGGACTACTGGTGTTTACTTAGATTCTTTTTACACCAGTTTTTCATACCTGTGAGAAAAGAGCCTCAGCTTGGTCACAGATTTTCAAAATTAAATGCTTAGTAGGTCCATCTTAGTCATTGCTCTTGAGTCTTTTTCTTATTTGTGTAAATACTTGTGTAAGTAATTATGTGAGGACTGTTCTTGTGTCTTACTCTGATCTATAGCATATAAAAGATATTCCATCTCACAATGACTTTAATATAGTTAGTTTGATCTACCATTTCTCTCCCTAATTAATTATTTCAGCAGCACTTGAAGTTCATGTATATTATCTTTATGGCCTAGGATCCCATGAAACATAACTTTTATTCTAAGTCTTATAGATGCCCCTAATTTGCATTAAAATTGCATACTTTTTTAGAACATTTAAAGGCTGACAAAATCTTTAAATTTTTTCAAGTAAAATTATACTTTATGTTTATAGATTAATAATATTAAAATCAAATTTTATTGTTAAAACTTGACATTTACCCACTAGCTACTTCAATTTAGAAATAGCTCAAAGGCATTTCTGATATTAAGAATGAAATTTGAGAGTTAAAAACAATGATGAAGTTTTTCATATTTTTCAGTATTTTTTCCCCCATTCCTGTTCTGGGTAAAACAAATGCATACTATTATTATGATTGGGTTCTCTCCAATTTATAATATTATGTATTTCATATTCTTATAAAACTATAAGGCTAGGTTTTTCTATATCTATAAAATAAGTATAGTATTTATAAATCTATAAAGAGGACATAAATTATATATAGCAGATACTTCAATATTTATTTACTTTCTTTTCAACTATACCCACATGAAAATATGAATCTTTAAACTTCTTTAACTTTTCCTCAAAATCTTTAGTAATGGATATGAACATATAAATGCTTAGAACTTTTACAACATATATCATAGCATAATATTATGAGCTAGAGACCTGGTGTATGACATTCAATAACTCGGGGGGGGGGGGGGCGGGGGGGGCAGTGTCCCTCAGCCCGGCCTTCGCCCTCTCACAGTGCGGGAGCCCTTGGGGAATGTCTGACTGTTGTGGGCCTAAGCCATCAGTTGGACATCCTTAGCGCTGCTGCAGAGACAGGAGTGGCTCCCGCCACTTCTGCTGCGCTCACCAGCTGTGAGCCCAACTTCTAACTGAGCAATGCTCCCCCTGTGGGAGTGCACTGACCACCAGGGGGCAGCTCCTGTGTTGAACGTCTGCCCCCTGGTGGTCAGTGCACTCTCACAGGGGGAGCACCCCTCAGTTACATCACAGTGCACATATCACAGTGGCCAATTGGTCCACTGTTTGGTCAATTTGCATATTAGCCTTTTATTATATAGGATATGAGAACAAGACAGTATAACTATCAAAACAAATAAGTGAATTGCTATTCATGTGTATAGGCACATCTTTTAGGACAAGAGAATATAAATTTGATATAAATTCAAATAAGTGATTATATACTATTTCAGAGCTGTTTTAACCTGAGGATTGTGATATCTGAGCATTGGCAGTAACAACTGTGCTCTTTTAACAATCTGAAAGAAGTGTTATATTTTTTTTTCCTCCTCAATCATCTGGAAGTGATGGACTTGAAAAGAAATATGAAACACAAATTGGAAAGTATGACCTGTATGCCTTGCTTCTGGATTTGGAAGTTTGGGGAGATCCTATTTCCATAGTAAGATTACTATCTATCTGAGAGTTCTTGACTCAATTTCAACATAGCAAGTCCTCCAACTAGATGGAAACTGCATGGGGCCTCCTTTCCCTTGACGGGCCCTTGCTGATGAAAGTCTACCACTCCCAGGACCTGTGTCTGTGATCATTTTAGCCCCCAAACATGTTCACATAAGCACTGGACTTTAGGTGATGTACCTAAACTATGCAGTAGGGGTCCTTCCCCTGCCTGCTTGATAGACTTTTTGTTGAGCCTCTTGATTTTGGCTCCCAGTGCTGTCTCTTGTTAAAACAACTTTGATCACAAATTTCAATCCGGTTGCATTGCCTCAAACCACTTGAAATCCAGCCCTAACCCATGCACCCCTACAACAAATCTGACTAGGTACTTCCAAAATGTCAACCTAAGCTATGTGTTTTTCCTTTTTTCATGTTTTTAGAGAACAATTATTGACAAGGAAAAATGTTCACAACAATTTGTTAAAGGGAAAATGTAAGCCACAAGAGCATGTGTTTAGATTGAATGTTTGTATCAACCTCACCCCCGTACCACCACCAAAAGTCATATGTTGAAGCCCTAACCTCTGCTGTGATGACTTGGAGGTGGGGGCCTTGGGAGGTAATTTGTAATTAGATGAAGTCTTGAGGATGGGACACCATTTATGGAATTAGTGCCCTTATAAGAAGAGGAAGACAGACCAGAGCTCTCTCCTTCCACCATGTAAGGAAACAAGAAAGAGGCCTCTACAAGTCAGGAAGAGAATCCTCACCAGGTACTGAATTTGCCATCACCTTAATTTTGAACTTCCCAGTCTTCAGAATTTTGAGAAATAAATTCCTAAGCAACTTAATCTATACTATTTTTCTCTAACAGATTAAGCTGATTAATGCATAGTGTGTCCCCATGGTCTTCTAGTATTTTTTGCGTGAATCTCCATTTAGGAAACCTATATTAGAATTGCCTTTTATTCCTACTTGTTTTATCCACTGGTGTCCTGTGTGACTGACTTCAATTTTTTTCTCTCTAAGATTTTTTAAAAAAATAAGAAAACTATACTTTTTAGGATTTATTTGAAATACATATGCACCTAGCTAATATAAAATGAGGGTACTTATATCATGATAGAAAGCATCATAATCTTAACATGTACTAGATAAGCTATAAAAATAAGAGAAACATTAATCATTCATGTACCATGTTTCTGGCACAGAGTTAAAATTTCACATACCTTATTTCATGTCATTCTGTTAAGAACCCATGAGAGAGTCACCAATATTGCCTCCATGATATAGAAGAGGAAACTGAAACTTAGAGATGTTAAAAACAAGACAACAGGACCAAAATGGAGTCATCTGTGCTAAACTCCAAGTCACCAAACTGAACATTAATTACTGTGTGGGCTTTCATGGAAACTTAAACCAGTCAATCTGGAATCACCTAATCAGCATTAGTTAAGTAATCTTTCTAATAGACCCTGGCCATCTCATAAAGGAAAGTAACCTTGCAATAACCAAACAGCTCTTTTGCCAAGTATAACTTCCTTGTTTCCACTTCCTTCTGACTATAATTCTTTAATTGTATAGTTCTTTGGGACTCCTTTTTATCGGCTAGATTGGATATTTCCCAATTCATGAATCATTGAATAAAGTCAATAAGCTCTTTAAAATTCAGTTGAATTTTGTGTTGTTTAACAGAGAGATTATGTAACTTGTTTATGGTCAAAAAGCACAGAGCAGATCTGACTCAGCCTTATGCCTGTCTGACTGCAAAGACCATATTTTTACATCACACTGAATCGAAGTATGGAACGTTAATTAAATCTTACCCATCTCTGAGTGATGGGGGGGAAGAAGATAACCTGATTTCTTGTTGCTTTGGATATGGTATATTGCCTTACATCTGAATATATTTTATAGTTTAATTTAGGTTTACTTATATTTCTGCTTTAAAATTATATTTAATGTTTATGATAGCCTATAGCTATAAGAACTATGCTGCTAATAAATTTTAATTTTAGGTGGGAGTTTTGCTAGCCTGGGACAGCTGATTATAGACACATTTGACTGGTTTTAAGGAGCTCTGAGGATTACTTTGAGTCCATCATCAAAAATAGAAAAATAAAGTGGAGCTAGGAGGCCATTTGAATGGTTCATATGCATATGCTCATATGACACAACATGAACTTTTGAGCGGGACCAAACCATAAATATTCAAAGAATACCATAAGAATGCCTGCAAATTGTTACAGTAATGGACTTTTACTTAGAGATAGCCTTAGCAATCAATCATGTTTAGCCAAGGGTAGCTTTTTGCTGCCCAGTGCCAACTAAAATTATTTGTGAATGACCTATCCAAAGCTTTCTTTTTGCCTGTTAAAAAACCTGACTTTTACATATTAATGGAAGACTATTTGGATTGCCACCCAAATCTGTATGCCCTGAATTACTATTACTTGATCCCAATAAACACTTCTCTTGGTCTTTGCTAGATTATTGCCTTCTGACAATTCAGATTAATAAAATAAACTGCAGCTGCTGTTCAGACTCCCATGTTCACCCATGTAAATGTTAGTAGTGAGGGCCCATTTCTAATAATACCAACTAGAGTCAACAATGGGCTTATGGACAAGGTATTTGTTGGACCCTTTATACTCCCTACTAGCCACAAACATCTGGTATTACTGAAGATAGGAATAATCTCTTCAAAAATGACTCAAAATTTTCTGACTCTATATCTTTTTCTTCCTCATGTACATTAGACATGCAGCTAAAGAATGCAGCTACTTCCAGAAAGGCATCATTTCTACTTGGGAGCTTCCTGGGTAATGATCAGGATGAAAGTGTGGGAGTTATATAGATCTATTTTGAAAATACAGGATTCTGCCCTGACCATTCCTGAGCATTCTGCTTCTTTATTTCCCTCAACGATAAGCCCAGTCTGGCCTGGTTGATATACCTTCTTGGTGACAGTCCAGTGAAAGAGGACCCAAGGAATTCAAACTTAATTCTGATTTAGCTACGTAAGTTTTCCTATTGGATTAACATGATCATAGATGTAGGGGTTCAGAAGGAGCCATCCTGATCTGTGCCTCAGTGGTCTGCAGGTTATTTTGAGCTAAAGGCAACCAAGACTCTGCAGGCTCAAGAGAGTTTTTGCTCCCCCTTAACTAGAAGAACTGAAATTAGAGCCTGACCCATGATAAGAGTTATAACTAAGAATGACTTTTTATTTGCCTATATGGCAGGGCAAACTAATAATTACTGTACATGGGCTCTCCCTGAGAACTCTTTCTGAAGCAAGGTGCCTTACTTCATCCCTAGCTCAGAATGTCATACACATATACCTATTTTCCCTTTCTGTCTTTGAACTTCTCATGTGTCTGAGGTCTCTGACTCTCTCATGTATGTGGGGTTCCCATACATATGTGTATAACTAAATTTGGTTATTTTCTCTTGCTAACCTGTCATGTCTGTTTGATTACTAGACCAGCTGAAGGGACTTTGAGGGTAGAGGAGAGTTTCTTCCTCCATACATAGGTCATAATGAAATTATTACTATTTGTTTGCCCAATCCTCTTATGGTGGCCCATGTGTGCCCTTTTGGGTATTGTTGTGGGTTTCTGTAATTTTTTTTATTGATTTCAGAGAGAGAAAGGGAGAGGGAGGGAGAGCTAGAAACATTAATAATGAGAGAAAATCATTGATCAACTGCCTCCTGCACACCACCTACTGGGGACCGAGCCTGCAACCCCCAACCTCAGGCATGTGCCTTGACCAGGAATCAAACCGTGACCTACTGATTCATGGGTCGACGCTCAACCACTGAACCACACTTGCTGGGTGGTTTCTGTAAATTTTATAAAAATTTTCTTGTACCTCTTTTACCTGGATTTTTCAGACAAAAGATTTGGGTGTGAGTAGATAATAGGGGTTGGGGGAGGGGAGGGAGAGATGCAGGTATAACTACTGGAAAGGGATTTGGGTTGTAGCAGACAGACATAGGGTGGCTTCCAAGGCTATCCCATCTCTTTATGGATATGGTGGAAAAAAGCTTAGCAAATATTGCCTCCAGTTAGTGAAAAGCAGAAATTGTAAGTGATGAACTTGTTTGTTTAGATAAGGAGATTTTGAAAGAAAGTGTCAAAGGTACCATCTGGTTTCTTCTGCTTACAGTAAAATACAAGAGAAAAAAAGTTAGGGTAAAGTGGTAAACAAAAGGGAACCAGGACTTGATAAATTTGGAAATTCTCACCATATTAAGATGGCAAAAGGTGCTAAAATTCACACATCACTTCAGAAATCTTGGCATAGAGAAAAAGCCAAAGATGCAACTTTGCTAAAACTTCAGGAAAAAACAGAGTATTCATTCACACAAAGGATCCTTTGAAGAATTTAAGTGTGTGCCTCATGGATCCTCTTAATCAAACCATAGAGCCTCCAGTGGTTTTGGTGGCATTGACTCTTATCCAGCTCAGCATGAAGCTAAAACAGAGAAAGGATTATTTCTGAAAAATATTTGTGAAGTTGGATTTTGTCAAGTGAAGTTAACCCAATTGAAATCCAAGGGAGACCTACAAAGTTTTGGGGATGTTTATTTAAAAACAAAAACAAAAAGAAAACCCACTGTTCATTGTAATGAAAGGGACAGAGAGTACAAAATGAAAGAAATTTGTCAGATCTCCAAAATTCTACTGGTAGAAATCAGATCAATAAAAGTATTCAGCTTCAAAAGTGTGCTATCTTCCTTTAAAAAGTAAGAACCCTGTGGGTGGAGCTCAATGACATAGAGAGTTGTTTTCAGATCTTGAAAACTAATCAAGAAATGACAAACATTTGCCCAACTGTCTTTCAGATCTACTAAACCAGTGACCACTTTGTACCTTCCATTGTCCCTCCTTTTTTGACTGGGATTGGTGAAGGGTGGCAGAATATGCCACCCCAAAACATGCCTCCTTGGCATAAAGACCATTGAACTGATTATTTTGAAAAAAACAAAACAAAAAAACTATAGATACAGAAGATCTAAAACCAGTAGAAGTTACCCTTTTATAAAGGACATCTAAATTTACTTTAGAAAGGGAGCCTATACCAGGAAGAGATCTGTTATCAGAGAGAACTTCTTCACCTGGGAGACTTAGCTGAATGGCAAGGCAACCTTTGTTTAACAAATATTTCCTCCACTCACCTTCCCTTGAATTGCTTCCCCTCTCCTCAGCATAGTTATTTTGTCTTTAGATGAAGATGACATTTAAGGGTGTAGCGTGGGCCATTTCAGACAGTTACTTGGTTTTCTTGGGTATTTCCCATGTATATATGAGGTATACATGTTAAAAATATATTTGTTTTTTTCTCTTGTTAATTTGTCTCTTATTATAGGGCAGTGATGGTGAACCTATGACACGCGTGTCAGAGGTGACACGTGAACTCATTTTTTTTTGGTTGATTTTTCTTTGTTAAATGGCATTTAAATATATAAAATAAATATAAAAAATATAAGTCTTTGTTTTACTATGGTTGCAAATATCAAAAAATTTCTATATGTGACACGGCACCAGAGTTAAGTTAGGGTTTTTCAAAATGCTGACACGCTGAGCTCAAAAGGTTCGCCATCACTGTTATATGAGGAAATGGCAAAGAAATAAGAAGGGTAGAGGAAAAATTATTTTTTTCTCTTTTACTTGGTCTCTAGCTATTATCCTATGTTAGTTTCACTATTTTATACTGTTGTTCTGGATGTTGATGGCTTTCTCTTTAGTTTTGTAGGTACACAGGTAAATAATTGTGCCCAGGAACTGCACTTAACAGGTTACAACCAGGAGTCTCATCTGCACTGGACCTGATATGGATGATGAAATTTTGGACTTTGGGCTTAATCAATGAATGAAACCCTTGAGAACCTTGGGCGGCAGTGAATATATGTTGCATGTAGGAACAACCTGAATCATTCGGGGCCAGTGAACAGATTATGGGGGACAGACTATAAGATGGCTCTTCATAATTCCTTCCTCCTGGTATACACTCCCTTGTATATTTCCTTTCCATTAGTTGTCAGCATGCCAAAGTGGAAAGCAGGCTGCCAAAGCCATCACGGAATGTATGGAACTAACATCCACCTCACCTGTACAGGAAAACGAAGTAGGGAAAACCATATGGAGCATAGTCAAGGTTCATAGAGAACAGTATTCTGGGTCATTAGTTTCAGAGAGCAGAATTAGGGTCAAGGCACGTAATTCCCACTGCTGTCAAAGCAGGTCTTCATGGAACCCTCTCACAGGATCACACCTTTGTGTTTACTTTCCCATTCTTTTCTTCTCTGAATGTTCAGGTGTATCTTATTATTGATATCTGGTCCCTGCTCCACACAATGTCCCATGCAATGGACGGATGATGAGTTAAGGGCATACAATCATCATCTAGTTAGTACACTGGATGTTGACAATGTACAGGATGACAGCAAGTTTCTGGATTTTGAACCCAGAGCAGTGATCTCTGAGGCCTTGGGGACTGTCTGAGCCAAAGTTTAGAAGCAGTGTGAGAGTCTGAATTATCAAGTGGAAGAAAGCAAGATCCACATATGTGCAGTTAATGAGAAAAATAATCCTATATAATAAAGAGGTAATACGCAAATTGACTGCCATGCCCTTGCACAAGATGGCCACCCCCATGTAGCCACAACATGGCTGGCAGGGGAGGGCAGTTGTGGGCAATCAGACCAGCAGGGGAGGGCACTTAGGGGCAACCAGGCCAGCAGGGGAGGGAAGTTTGGAGGGACCAGTCTTGCAGAGGAGGGCAGTTGGGGTGACTGGGCCTGCAGGGGAGGGCAGTTACAGGCGACCAGGCCAGCAGGGGATAGCAGCTGGGGGTGACCGGCCTACAGGAGAGGGCAGTTGGGGGCAATCAGGCTGGCAGGGGAGCAATTAGGCATTGATAAGGCTGGCAGGGGAGTAGTTAGGAGGTGGTCAGGCTGGCAGGCAGAAGCGGTTAGGGGCAATTAGGCCGGCAGGCAGGCAGGCAAGCAGGTGGGAGCCAACAGTCGAGGATTATGAGAGGGATCAGGCTAAACCGGCAGTTGGACATTCCCTGAGGGGTCCCAGATTGGAGAGCGGGCAGGCTGTGCTGAGGGACAAACCCCCCCCCCCCAGTGCACGAATTTTGTGCACCGGGCTCTAGTTTTCTTATGTTAAGCCATTGAAATTGGAAATTTCTTACAGGACTAGTATAACCCTAAGTTGGTGATTCTTAAAATTATATTCATTTTTGGCTCCTAAAAAGCTTTTTTGAGACTTTTTTTCTTAATCACTCCCCTCCAATTATCTTGTAACACCACAGAGATAATCTGTATCTGTTTATGTAGTATATGCATATCTGCTGCACTTTATACATATTCACCCAGAACCAATTTTGTCCACTTGGAGGTGCTATTGCTTCAGTTAAGAATGCATGCCCTAAATCAGAGATTTTCAACCTTGTTCATTTCATGGCACACATAAGCTAATTACTAAAATTCTGCAGCACAAAAAAATATATTTTGTGCTAATTTGACAAAAAAAACCCAACCAAACATATAATTTTGATTCATTCACATCAGATGGCTATTGCTATGTTGGCTGTTGTCATTTTTGTATTTAACATTCTAAGGGAAAAGGAGTCAATGCCCTTAACTAAACAGTCAGGTACTTCATGTGTTAAAAATTCTTGCAATACATTGGTTGAAAATTGCTGCCCTGAAAGATTAGCCCTCTCATTTCTCCTGCCTCAAAAGAAAGGTGTGTGAAAGGGGCAATGATGAGAGGTTACCAGGAAAAGCAAGGTAAATAAGGGTAAGGTTTGTTATGCAGTTAAATTGGTGCTTTCTCCACTAATAAAGGGTTTCAGATGATTTAGAGTCATCCTTCTCTTCCAGGTACAGAGAGAGAGCAACACACACACCCTTGCCAATGGAGATTTCCTTTATAAATATGACTTTTCCTTACCAACAAAAAAAAGGGGGGATAACTTCTGCTTTTGGAGTTTTTCTTGTGTCTGCAGATTCTCAAAAATTGATCAGCTCAAAATAATTTTTGTGCCAAAGAGGAATTTTTTGAGATGGCACATTCTGCTACAGTTCACAACTTATGGTGGTTTGTTGCTAATATAGCAGGAAGTTATGACATGATGGGTCTAACAGTAATCAATACTTGATGGACAATTTCAATCTACATAGTCATTTTATGTTTCACAATCAGACATTCCGTCTCCACTAAGGCCCTAAATCCAGAAGTTATACTGCAGTGGTATACAGTTCTCTGTTGAAGATGGGAAGGTCGTATTCCAAAACCCTAGAGGTCTGACTCTCTTATTGGAGTATTCCCAGGACTTTACACAATGTTCTTTTCTATAGCAGAGTTAGCAAACTATACGAGGGCCAAATCTGACTCACGGCCTATGTTTATAATTAAAATTTTGTTGGAACTTGGCCATACTCACTTACTTATATATTGTCTAGGACTGTGTTTGCACTACAGCCATGGAGTTAAGTAGTTCTGCTATAATGGCAGGATGGAATAGTTGCACTACATCAGCAGAGCTTGGTAGTTGCAATGGAGACCCTATGGCCCTCAAAGCCTAAAATATACACTATCTGGCCATTTGCAGAAACAGTTTGCTGACTCCTGCTCTAAAGCATCATTGGTTCTGCTAGATTATATGACCCAAGTGGCAGAGCTGTAGGTACTACAGCCTACACCTGATGCTGAGCCTTCTGTTCTGGATGCCACTTGAAATTGGCAGCCTTCTAAGTCACCTGGTAAAGGGATCAGAGAAATATTCGGTAGAACATTAGGGGACATGTTCTTCAAAAAATCCAAAAATGTCTACAAGCACTGTGCCTCCTTCTTGATGGCAGAAAGTTCCAATATCCTGGCATGCACCGTATCATTAAGTTTCATGCAAGCCGTCAGCTGAATAAGGTATACAGAGTATTTACTACCTCTTGCTTACTAACTTCTCAACAACAACAACAACAAATCAAAGAGATGTTTCATAGAATTTCCAGATAGTCAAGGCCTCTTTAGACTATATTATGACAGAATGTTAGAGTTAACATAAGCCTAGGGCAAGAAGGTGCACTACTTACTATCCATCTCAGTGAATGCTTTTGAGTTTCTTTTCTGATGGGGAATGAAATTAAATGCATTCAGTAGATTAATAGTGACCGTATTAATTGTCTATTGCTGCTGTGTCTAGTTACCACAAATTTTGTGGCTTAACACAACACAAACAACAGTTTGGAAGAAAAGAGGCCTTACTGGACTAACATTAAGACGTCAAGTGGGGGCATCTCTTTCTGGAGGTTCTAGAGGAGATTGGTTTACCTTGTTTTTTCAGTTTCTAGATTCTGCCCACTTTCCTTGGCACATGGCACCCTCCTTCCATATTTACAGCCAGCAATGTTGGGGCAAGTCCTTCTCATACAGCACCTCTATTTCCCTTTCTCTTCACTCTTCCACTTTTGGGGGCCCTTGCAACTACATTGGGCCTCCCTGGATAATTCAAGATAACCTCCCTATTTTAAAGCCAGCTGATTAGCAATATTCATTTCATCTGCAACCTTAACTCTCCTATACCATGTAACCTACCACATACATGAGAGGTTCAGAGACAGAAAAGGATGACATTCTGAGCTAATCACGGGGTAAGGCACCTGGGGCTTCAGAGGGAGATCACATGTTCAATAATTATTACTTTGGCCCTGCCATATAGGTAGGTGAAAAAGTTATTTCTGGTGACAATTCTTATCATGGGCCAGGCTTCTAATTTAAATTCTTCTAGATCAGCGATTCTCAACCTGTGGGTCGTGACCCCTTTGGCAGTTGAACGACCTTTTCACAGGGGTCGCCTAAGACCATTCTGCATATCAGATATTTACATTATGATTTATAACAGTAGCAACATTACAGTTATGAAATAGCAACGAAAATAATTTTATGGTTGGGTCACAACATGAGGAACTGTATTTAAAGGACCAAAAGGTTGAGAACCGCTGTTCTAGATAGTTAAGTGGGATGAGGCAGAAGTTGCTCTTGAGCTGACAGTGTCTTGGTTGCCCTTAGCTCAAATAATCCACATGCTACTGAAACACATCTTGGGGTAACTCATCCTGAACCTCTATATCCTCATAACTTTTAATTCATCACCCTACACATTTATTATATGCAGGTTTTCTTACTTCATCGAGAATAATAAGTAGAAAAGCCCGGCTGTCATGGCTCAGTGGTTGAGCATCGACCTATGAACCGGTAGGTCATGGTTCGATTCCTGGTCAGGGCACATGCCTGGGTTGTGGACTTGATCCCTAGTGTGGGGCATGCAGGAGGCAGCCAATCAATGATTCTCTCTCATCATTGATGTTTCTAGCTCTCTCTCTCCCTTTCTTTCTGAAATCAATAAAAATATATATTTTTAAAAAAGAATAATAAGTAGAATGAATTGGTGTCCCTTTCTCTCCAGAATACAACTAGACAAATATAAATATAGGCACAGCAAACTGAGAGCATGTATCTTGAAAAAGAATTCCTATGGATAAGATTTTATATATGCTATGACAGCTAGTGTAGAATTGAACTGGAAGTGATTGAGAGAGAAGATATTCACAATAGAAAATATATAATTTATAAAGGTACAAGATGGGTTTACAAAGTTCAGAAGGAAACTAACAGCTTTGTTAACTTCTCTGAGAAAAGAGGAAAAATTGGGAGTAGCTGCAACAAGAAGGGTAAAAAATGTTACCAAAAAAGAACTTTCAAGAAGAAAAATGCCCCTCATTGTTTATTCCAGGTCCCTGCCTCTGCTCTTTGTATTTTACGAGGTGACTAAAACCTATACAAGATAATACATTAGGGATGGTGGGAGTGGGGTTTGCATGCTGGATGTGGCTCCCACATCATGCTCTGGGGGGCAGCATAGCAAACTGAGAGCATGGTCCTTAGAGCCACTCTCTCTGCTTTTAATCCCACTTTAAGCAACTATTAGTGTCTGATCTTGGGAAAATTACTTAACCTCTGATTCCTCCTCTATAACATGTGGATTGTAGGATCTACCTCATAGGGTTATTATAAGGATAAATGAGATAATGCTTTCAGTACATGTAAAACAATGCCTGGTGCATATTAAGATCCATATAAGGATGTATTAAATAAAAATAAATATAATTGCTCCTTTTACATTTAACATACTCCATAGTATGGCACAGCTACCATATTGTTTCTGAAGCCCAATAATTAAGTGTGTTCAGCCTGCATGCTCTGAACAAAAAAATATGCAAGCAGGAGTTTTCAGTAAGAAAGGAATTAGCTTATTAGAGTTGGTCAAATATGGAGGCAGGTGAGCTCATGTCCTACCAGTGGTGTGCAGGCTACAGAGTATATGGGGTGAAAACACAAGACACTGGATTAGGGGATCTGGGTCATGTTAGGAGCTGATTGGTCTGAGGCAAGATAAGGGTAATAAATCTTTTCTTCAGGTCTTTTGGACAACTCTGAGGTCAGCTCCAGCATCTAGAACTGGTTTCAAAGAATGGAAGCCAAGGGGTTCATCCATTCTTTGGGATCAGGACTTGAAACATAGCTTAAACTAAGATGTTATCTTTCATCTGTCAAGGGCTTAGACTTTGTGGCCATTAGTCAGAACTGGGCTATTGTCTTCTACTTCCTCTGGAGTCAAGGATCTTCAAGGTGAGAGAGTAAGGTCAGTTCAGTGAAGTGTGCTGAAAGAGAGACACTGCAGAAAAAAATGGCTGTTTTAAAACTATAGTTTAAATCAAACCAAAATTATGAGGACCCTTGGTTTCAATACCAACTTACCTGAAAGGGAACGATATGAAAAATTTTTAATAGATCATAGAATTTGAAATAACTCAGCATGGAATTAGCCAAATAAATTTGTGAATTGTGTTGTAGTTATATATAGACAACAGTAAGTTTTTTATTAAGATAGGTACTATACAGATAGGACACAATTACACCAAACCTGGTGGTACTGATCAGGTTTACCATGATTTTATTCTCTCTCAAAAGTGCCACCTATATGGATAGTGGAGACAGCGACCTCAGTCACATTAGCTGACCAATGTATAGTCACTGTATCTACGTGATATAAAGCCTCAGGGGAAAAAGCACAAAAATAAAATACAAGGATGCGTACATAATTGTTTGATCTTTATACCAAACATTCTGTTAAGCTAAAAATAAAAGCCAAAGAGAGAGGCAACAAGCATTTATTTGAGATCCGAAAAGAATAGCTATTCGGGAAGCAGTGATTTGGACAGAAACCCAATAGTGTTCCAATTAGGAGATGAAGGCAAAGGGTATGTATAAAAAAAGGGAACGGGAATAATAACATCAATAGAAGGAAGGAATTTCTTAGGTGCAGATGAGCTAACATAGTGAGGCTAATTCTAAAGAATACTCTTAGCTTCCAGCCCAGTAGTCATAATATCTGCTTTCTTATTGTCCTTGTGAACAGTTGTTTGGGATACAATGCTGCTTAGGCCCAATCTAAAGATAAGATAACTTTGCCCTATTTCAGTGATGGCGAACCTATGACACGCGTGTCAGAGGTGACACGTGAACTCATTTTTTTGGTTGATTTTTCTTTGTTAAATGGCATTTAAATATATAAAATAAATATCAAAAATATACATCTTTGTTTTACTATGGTTGCAAATATCACAAAATTTCTATATGTGACACGGCACCAGAGTTAAGTTAGGGTTTTTCAAAATGCTGACATGCCGAGCTCAAAAGGTTCGCCATCACTGCCCTATTTTCACATTCCAAAGGTTTGAGAAGAAGGCCTGCAAGGCAGTTCCTCTGGGATGGCAGCTTCGACTCCATTTTAAAGTGTCTCCATTTATATTATTTTTCACAACACTAATACCATCAATATTTTTTGTGTATATCTGAGGCAGGATAATAAGATGCCACAAAAATTCCTTGGCAAGTCGAATGGGGAAACTGAGACAGATAGCTGAATAAACTGGCCAAGCAATTTACAGCCAGATACAGAAGGTCACCAGAGCAGAGAGCCTCCGGTGCCTAGGAACGGGTGAAATTGGCACCAGATTTTGCTCCGAGGGTGGCCTTTCCTCGCCTGGCATATCACTGGTCTTGTTGTTTAGACCCACCTGACCTTTCCTCCCTAGAGATAACATCTAAGCCTCAGCCGTATTTCAGCTCTGGGCCTAGAAGAGCAGCAAAACTAGGTGAGCGACCAGGACCAGCTGCAATGACTAACCCCCCAGCCCTGGTGCTGACCCATCGGTGGAGACCAGGACCCTGAAAGGATACACCTGGAAAAAGGTGATGAATATTCTACTGAGATCCTCCCCTGAGACCTCCCCTAAAATCCCTGCCTTTGACAGCAGTTAAAACTTGAATCTTCTTTTCCAGTAATTTTTTTTTGTCTCCTACACTCTAAGGGTCCCCAAGGGACTTTCCATGGGTAGCAGCAGCTAGCCCTGGGCTAACCTCCTGCTCCTGTCTCCGAGGCCCACTTTTCTCTGGCTCTCCAGTGAGTTGGCTCCCCAGCCCGCCTTGACTCACTTCTTTCCCATAAGTTTCTAGAGATCCAAAGTAGCCCCGCCCAGCCTCTCTCCTGTTGCTTCTTCTATGCTGGATTTCTCCTTGTTAAACTGCCCCCTGCTTTAATAAACATACTCTCAAAATCGCCTGGATTTGTATTATGAAATCTTTCCAGCAGGAAGTCAAGAACCCACACACTACCAGCAGGCCCAAGACAGACCCACTCCAAGCCCGGTCCCTTTCTGGTTACATTATTTTTGACAAACTATAGAGACAAGCATTAAGAGCTTTGCAAATTTATAGGCATTGGGAGTTAACGTTATTTCTGAAAAGTGTTTTTATTACATGTAACAATTGTTTGGTGTCAACACTAAGCTATACTCAGTGCAAAACTAAGATTTAGTCATAGCCTAACCCTATTATTTTCATTAACGCTCCACTAATGAGCAACTGCTAAGGCAATTATTTTATTTTGAAAACAGGAGAGTTCTAGTTCCAAATGTAAATGTATTTAAATTAGCATTTAAATGTATCCTATAAACAGGTATCATCGTCTGTGGTGATTATCATATGCCATTTAGTGAGCATTCACTGAGTATTTGGAGCCTACATAACTATAGTGTATTTAATTCTGTCAATTTCTGATGAATTTTTTTCCTATAAGAACACAGACTACATTATAACACCTCCCTTCAAGCATAACATCTGATGATTTTTAAATTTTTGTTCCTTAACAGTTTTGTCTATTCATTGGAATTTAAAAATTCAGAAACATTTAACTTTTTTAAAACTATAACTAATTGGTTGGTTGGTTTGCTATCCTTTGTGAATTTTATGGGTTTTATTCTGATAATATCTTTTTATTTTTTAATATATTTTATCTAACTGATGAGCCATAATTGATTTGAACATTCTCGTTGAGTTAGACATGTACATTTTTTTGTGTGTGTGTTGTTAATCCCCACTGGAGGATATTTTTCCATTGATATTTAGAGAGAGTAGAAAGGAGAGGGAAAGACAGAGAGAAACATCAATGTGAGAGACACACATTAATTAGTTGTCTCCTGCACATGCCCCGGCCAGGGCCAGGCTGGGGACGAGCCTGCAACTGAGGTATGTGCCTCTGACTGGAATGGAACTTGACACTCGCCACTGAGTCAACTGGCTAGGGCTAGACATGTAAATTTTTTAAATGTTTTTATTGATTTCAGAGAGAGGAAGGGAGAGGGGGAGAGAGAGATAGAAACATCAATGACCAGAAAGAATCAGTGATTGGCTGCCTCCTGCCGGACACCACACTAGGGATTCAGCCTGAAATCCAGTCATGTGCCCTGACCGGGAATCAGACCATGACCTACTGGCTTGATGCTCAGCAAGTTTTAAAAACAAAAAAAAAATCTTCTGGGAGAGAACCAAAATGGCGGCATAGGTAAACACCGGAGAATGCTGCCTCGCACAACCACTTCAAAAATACAACTAAAAGACGGAACGGACATCACCCAGAATCACAGGAAAGCTGGCTGAGGGGAAATTCTTCAACTAGAAGGAAAGAGAGCAGCATACCAAGACTCAGAGGAGGCGCAGTACAAAAAATAGAAAGGTGTGGAGGTGCGCCTGGAGCGGGCTGGTGGCTGAGGGCGCGGTTGTCGTATTCAATCGGGAGGGAGGCTCAGGCCCTGAGTTCCAGTTCTGGGTGAGTCTCTAGGGACCCAGACTCAAACGGGAGAAGCGGGACTGTCTGGCATCAGTCGGAACGCGAGGGCAGCTTTCTCTCCGAGGTTTGCAGCAGTTGCTGGGACTCTGAGAGGCAGAGTCTCTGGGGATGGGACTGAGAGCAGCCATAACTGCTCCCTCCGCCCGCTCTGTTGATCCTGTGTGACCCACCCCACCCAAGCCCTGCACAGAGGCATTTGCTGGATAGCCTCAGGCAAAGGCTAGATTAGCACCTCCCCAGAGGACGGAAGTTCTCTCACTGCAGACACAGCTGATTCTCACAGCCACTTGGCCTGGAGGTCAAACCCTCCCTGGCATTAGCTATAACAATCAAGGCTTAACTACAAGACTGCGCACAAAGACCACTAGGGGGTGCACCAAGGAAGCATAACAAAATGCGGAGACAAAGAAACAGGACAAAATTGTCAATGGAAGATATAGAGTTCAGAACCACACTTTTAAGGTCTCTCAAGAACTGTTTAGAAGCCGCTGATAAACTTAATGAGATCTACAAGAAAACTAATGAGACCCTCGATGTTATATTGGGGAACCAACTAGAAATTAAGCATACACGGACTGAAATAACAAATATTATACAGACTCCCGACAGCAGACCAGAGGAGCGCAAGAATCAAGTCAATGATTTGAAATGCGGGGAAGCAAAAAACACCCATCCGGAAAAGCAAAATGAAAAAAGAATCCAAAAATGCGAGGATAGTGTAAGGAGCCTCTGGGACAGCTTCAAGCGTACCAACATCAGAATTATGGGGGTGCCAGAAGATGAGAGAGAGCAAGATATTGAAAACCTATTTGAAGAAATAATGACAGAAAACTTCCCCCACCTGGTGAAAGAAATGGACTTACAGGTCCAAGAAGCGCGGAGAACCCCAAACAAAAGGAATCCAAAGAGGACCACACCAAGACACATCATAATTAAAATGCCAAGAGCAAAAGACAAAGAGAGAATCTTAAAAGCAGCAAGAGAAAGAAACTCAGTTACCTATAAGGGAATACCCATACGACTGTCAGCTGATTTCTCAACAGAAACTTTGCAGGCCAGAAGGGAGTGGCAAGAAATATTCAAAGTGATGAATAGCAAGAACCTACAACCAAGATTACTTTATCCAGCAAAGCTATCATTCAGAATTGAAGGTCAGATAAAGAGCTTCACAGATAAGGAAAAGCTAAAGGAGTTCATCACCACCAAACCAGGATTATATGAAATGCTGAAAGGTATCCTTTAAGAAGAGGAAGAAGAAGAAAAAGGTAAAGATACAAATTATGAACAACAAATGTGCATCTATCGACAAGTGATCTAAGAATCAAGTGAATAAATAATCTGATGAACAGAATGAACTGGTGATCATAATAGAATCAGGGACATAGAAAGGGAATGGACTGACTATTCTTGGGGGGGAAAGGGGGGTGGGAGATGCGGGAAGAGACTGGACAAAAATCGTGCACCTATGGATGAGGACAGTGGGTGGGGAGTGAGGGCAGAGGGTGGGGCGGGAACTGGAAGGAGGCGAGTTATGGGGGGAAAAAAGAGGAACAAATGTAATAATCTGAACAATAAAGATTTAATAAAAAAAATCACTTTTTTTATGTAGTTATTTGATCTGTGTTCTCTTTATACAGTGCAATTTCCTATTTTAATCTGATTTTTATTATTTATAGTTTATAATTTTAAATCAAATACATTAATTAATTTCAAAAAACACACTGCATCTGCTATTACTACATAATGTAAAGCTACAAAACAATATTGAATATCACAACTGAAACAATATTTTGCACATCCAAAATTGCTTTTTTTTATTTTGGTTAGATTAGAAAATATTTTAGTTGGTAATCTTTCAGTTCTTTCCTTCAGTTACATGACTTGGATATCAAGGCATTTATTTAGATAAAACCTCATTGAAACACCCACACTCAACCATTTCCCTTGTTCCTGTGAATGTTTATAAAAAAAATGAATTAAGAAATAAACAGTCAGCACAGGCTTAATATCATTGAACACTAAACACTGTTCAATATTAAATATTTTGGTTGGAAGTATACTAACTGGAACATTTCTTCAAAAAGAGGGACTTTGCTAGAGTCAACTAATTGATTGAAATCATTATTTTTCAAAGGTTTTTGTTTAAAAAAGAAATCTTTCTAAGTCCTAGTGTTGTTAATCTTCTCAGTGAAACACATGGTTTATGAATGAAATACTTTGTGGTACAAGATGTTAGGCGAAAAGCTACAAATTCATTTGATAGCAATTAAATAAGATACTGCATCATGTTAATAATATTGGTTATCTTGTAACTAAAAATCATTGATTAGTGTATACGGTGTATTTCTTTTTTATGTATTCATTAAAAATATCACAAAAGTACAGATTAAGGGCATTATATTTTTCTAATAATAGCTATTTTGCACTTTGATATTTGAGCTATTATTTTCTCATAAAATACAAGTGGAGAAAAATATTTTTAAAATTATTCTAAATGACATGTTATTCTGCAATACTTCAAAAACTATTGAACAGCTACAGTTAAGGATTAAAGGTAAAAAAAAAGTGTCAAAAGATGCTACTCTTTCATATTGTAAAGTTATAATATTGAACTTCATCATAAAAACCTTTTATAATTTATCTCCCACAGGTATAAATGAAAAACTCTTTTCTATAGTAATGACTGCTGTAACTTTCATGATAGCAAAATTTTGGTTATGTTCATGAAACACTTATTGAGCCCCTCTATTGTAAGAACTAAGATATTTTTGTTTTTCAATATGTGTTCAAATTTATAGTTTAAGAACTGCAAATATATATATACTTATATATATAAGCCTAATTTGCTAAGTGTCCAACCACTGGATTGTTGACCAAATGGTCAACTGCTCAACCAGTCACTATGACACACACTGACCACCAGGGGGCAGACACTCCGACTGGTAGGTTAGCTTGCTGCTGTGCTTCGGCCAATTGGGACTGGGCAAGAAGGGCCAGATATGCCCTGGAGTCCTCCCACAGTCCCTCCCCAGCCTCTAAAATATTTCTTCTAATTAATTTTCTTTCAATGTGCACAAATTTGTGCACTGGACCTCTAGTGTATACTAATTTGATTAAGAATTGGAAATATATATACATATATATGTATAATAATTGCCAACATGCTGATTTAATCACAAACAATAGGCCAGGTTAATATTATCAAGTCATATTGGGGCATAACTCCATAATCCTGTTACCTAATTTAAGGGATTAACTGCTTGGGGTGCTCTATTAAGGACTAGAAGCCCAGTGCACAAAATTCATGCAGGGGGGGGGTGGGGTCCCTCAGCCCGGCCTATACTCTCTTGGGGGATGTCCGCCTGCCAGCTTAAGCCTGATAATCATGGGAATTGGGCCTAAGCCAGCAGTCAGACATCCATCTTGTAGTCTGGGGCCCTCACAGACTACCCCTTGCTCCTTACTGCCCTCCTGCAGTGGAGGTGGGAGAGGCTACCACCATCACCACTATGCTCACCAGCTGTGAGCCTGGCTTCTGGCTGAGTGGCACTCCCCATGTGGAAGTGCACTGACCACCAGGGAGCAGCTCCTGCATTGAGTGTCTGCCCCCTGGTGGTCAGTGCACATCATAGCAACCGGTCATTTCGCCATTCAGTCATTTGCATATTAGGGTTTTATTATCTAGGATGCGATGTGGCCCTGGCTGGTGTTGTTCAGTGGTTAGAGTGTCAGACAGAGAGCTAAAGGTTCATGGGGTTGATTCTCAGTCAAGGGCATGTACCTGGGTTGCAGATTTGATCCCCGGTCCCAGTTGGAGCACGTGTGCGAGGCAACCAATTGATATATCTCTCTCACATGGATCTCTCTCTCTCTCTCTCTTTCTCTCTCTCTCTCTCTCTCTCTCTCTCTCTCTCTCTCTCTCTCTCTCTCTCTCCCTCCTACCCTGACACCCTTCCACTCTCTCTAAAAGAATCAATGGTAAAAAATATTCTTGGGAAAGGATTAACAACTATTACAAAAGAACAAGATGCAGTTGTGGCATGGAAGTTTTATTTACTTGCAGCAAGTAAAGGAGACTGGGTTGATATCCAAAGCTCTGGCTCCTGGAAGGAAGGCTTAGCCATTGCTTGTATATTCTGGTCAGTTACATGTTGATCTCTTCTCTGCAGTTGGCCACATTTATCCCGTGGAGTTCCTGTCAGATCATCCTGTTTACAGCTGCATCTACAAAACACTGCTACATTTTTTCATAGGAAGAAAATAGCATTTTGAACTGCCCAGACCTTGAGACCCTTGTCCCATCTTCCACTTAATTCTCTGGGATGAAGTTCCTGGTCTCTGTTACCCAGGGACAATGAGATTTATTATTTCAGCTATCGATGTAGAGTTGGCAATGTAAGAGAGAAGTGAAAGTTGTTACAGTAGATGGTCAATATGCAGAAAGTTGTTCTTACAAAACCGACACTTGAAGCTGAAAAGGAAGAAGAACCCAGGAAAGAGGGCACGCTTTGATTGCCCAAGAGGAGTCTGTAAGAACAGACCATGTTTTGATTAATTTCTAATAATAAATATGCTCAAGACTTGGCAGTTTCCTGATAGTAACCAACTTTTCTGCTCCCAGGTTCATTTAGGCCAGGCCAGGCCAGACCCTACATGAAATACCTCCTGTGAGTTTTAATTCTATTTTTTTTCCTCCTTCAGTTGAAGTCCTCATTTTCTGATATTCAAAGATGTTTTAAAGTAAAAAAATCTTAATATTAATTGTTGCTATAACAATCTTACTTCTCCATAAAGCAGAATCTGGGCTGACCTGTGTAAAATAACCTTGCTAAATACTAAACTTAGATATCAGCTGGTAAGCATCAGTGCAGACAGAGATAGAGAAATCAAATGTTAAATTGGGTCATAGGAATTAATTGTTGGAGCTGCTAATGAATAGGTGACATACTCCTCACGATAATTGCTTGTGATGACCTTGGACATTTATGCATTTTTAGGGACTAGAATGTTTTAAGTGTTTAGATGTTTGGGATGACTTTCAGCTAAAAACAAAAAAAAAAGGAGAAAATAGGCTTTCTTAAAATTTGTCAGAATAACGATGACTGATGCCTTAATTGCATGTGACATCAAAAAATGTATTTCTATGAAATGCTTCTTACTCATTCTTCCTGTAGGACAGACGTTTATGAATTTTTAACAAGAAAAAATTAAACACAGTATGTTTCTTCTGAAATTTAAATGAGGATATGTTTTAAGTAAGTTGGACAATACATTTAAATAAACTATACTGCTCACTATATTCAGTGTTACTCTGGGCCACATATTATAACAAGGGAGGGACTTTTTATAAATATTGTAGTATCACAACAGGACTAATTAAAATGACATCTGTCCACTTAAACATTCCCCAACCTCACAAACCAACACTGGACATGGCTTGATAATTTAAGTAAGATCTCTTTCTCTCTCTCTCTCTCTATCTCTCTCTCTCTCTCTCTCTCTCTCTCTCTCTCACACACACACACACACACACACACACACACACACACCTCTTCTGTTTGCCTTTGACTTTTTAGATAAGCTTGTGGGCTAGTCAAATTTGAGAAGTAAAGTGAAATAGTTTTTTCCTTTGAATTATTTAAGAAAAGGGAAATATAAACCTACTTGGACTACTATGTGTTTAACCTGAGAATAACTCATAAAAATTAACCAGATAGATATATAGAGATTGACATATAGATCTACAGATATTTATATGTATATAGATGTATATAAAAATGTAATTCAGTGCTGGAATTAGTAGGAATATTTCTCAGTGTGTTGCCAATAATTTCAACCTGAAATAATTCCCCCTCTAATATGACCATATGTTATTGAGGTTGGCACTTTAGTCAAACTCTGAGTTGTATGGTGTTATAAATTTTAAAGTTTTATTGTATGGTTTAACACCCTCATAAATAGAATCATTTTTTACAAATTACCTACTACCAAATATGGAATGTAAAGTTAAACTATAAAAACACTATTGCTGATTTTATGTAAACAAATTCAGTTTTTTAAATTAGTGTTACGACTCATATAATTAATAAGATGTGAGTTATTATTTTGATTTATAAGCATTCTTGTTCACAAAAATTAATTATAATATCATGCAAAAATTGACACATAAGCTTAGAATTCAGTATTATTTTCTAATTTATTCTATGATTTATTATAATCTCCCAACTATTTTACACAGGTAGTGTTCAACTGACTTTCCAGAGAAAATGGCTCTGTTTAAGACACATTATTAAAAGATACTTTAGATTTGCTTCAGCCAAAATGGAAGGAGAACTGCATAAAAACCAGCTGCTAGGTCCTGATCTTGTTACAGGATTCCAGGGCAGGAGGAACTGGGAGAGAAAAGTTAAAACAAGGCCAAACAGTGTGGGCAGTTTGCAGCCATCTTGTAACTAACAAACTATTATTTTCCCCAGTTAAAGACACAGATCAAATGGTTAAAAAAATTTCCCTAATGAGAGAATGCAGAAAGGGAGGTGGGAAGGGGAAAGCCGGGGGGGGGGGGGCGGGGGGGGTGGAAAGGGCTGTTTTACTCCCTAAGCAGAGAAGCCAGCAGTTGAAAGGCTTGGTAAGAGAAAGTTGCCAAGTGCTTCTCATGAATTCTGAGAAGGCCACACAACAAAGTAAAAAAAAAAGGGGGGGGGTGGGGGGCTTGAGAATTAATCTGTACCAAAATAGTCTCAGGAATTTTGAAACCTATAGACAGGAGGGTATATAATGCCTTAGACTCCCACCCAACGTACTCTTTGGATTAGCTGAGAGCTGGTCTGTGTGTCATAAGCCAGTATAGAGGTTTGCTTGCTTTGCTTTTGCTTTTTTCCATAAAGATGCATGCTTTAATTGCTTTAATAAATTGGCTTTTCACAATGCAGTCAAGGTATCTCATATAAATTTATTTTTATAAGAAGACAAGGATTGAGGTTGAGGACAGCCCTCTTCCAGTGGCTCAGGGAGCTGCCTTGTCCGGTAACACCTCTCTGGTGTCAGTGAGAGGTGCCTCTAACAATCTCATCTCAGAGATGTAGAGAACTAGAGAGTGTTTCCCCCTCCCTTCCATCAAGAAAAAAATTTCATGCAAATTAATGATTAATCCAATTAACCCATTAATCCAATGAATGTTGCAATGGATAAAAATTAAAATAAAACCAAGAATGTCAAAAGCACACCAGGTAGACAGAAGTCCAAGAATTTGCTCCCTGAGACAGAAGATGCCGAGTCACACATAAACTAGTAGGAAGAATCAACTGGAAGATTTCAATTACTTGCTAAAGTCTGAGTGTGGGTGAGCATGGAAGCTGGAAGCCGGAAGCCACACAGAGATGAGTGCAAATGTAAGTCTGCACCCTTTTCCTCCGGGAAAGATTGGAGAGAAATCCTAAGAAAGCTTCTCTCCTGGTGCTGTCTGGGAGTGAAACATCCTCCATGGCCTAATAATATCCACTCTGTCTCACCTTCTCTGTTTGCCCCGTAATAACAAACCCTTAATAGGCAAAGTCCTTAAAACCTGGTGTCTCAGGCCACAGATGGGAACCCACTGTAATTGTGAGAAAAGAAAAAAAACAAAAACCCAGGCCTTGGAAAGAGCAGGCACCTGTGAAGCCCAGCATCACAGGTGGAGGAAGAGCAGGGACGTTATTGAAGGTCTCACATCCGAGACCCATGTTACAGAACCCGCGTAGGACTGCAGCTTCACCAGAGCGCCAGAGAACGGTCCCTCCTCTCTAGCTTCCAACCACCAGACTCACCCGATTCGAGTAAAAATAAAAGTGACATATAGCTGAGAGAGAAACGAGGGAGATCCCTTCTGCTGAGTAGCAAGATGTGAAGGATCGAATATGAAATTTCATACAGAAAAAGAGTAAAGATAAACTTGACTGTGATAGTAAAGCTACATTAAATCCTTTTTAGCCAAAAAAGGAGGCTGTCCTTGCAAAATCTTTCTTACAGATTCTTCCTGAATTCCTCAATTTTATACATGGAACAGAAGAGTATTGGAAAAATAGTTGCACTGTTTTAGCTGAGAAACAGAAGGGAAAACAATAAAGTAGGAGTTAATGAAGTTTCACTGGGGGTTTGAGGGAAACCAAGTGACAAATTTCCCTTATGATCTTCTGTAAAAATCAATAAAGGGCCAATTTCTCTAAATATTAAATGAAAGTCTCGTAATTTTTTTTTTATTAACAGACCCTATGACAACTGTCACATATCCTGACACTCCTATCTAACCTCTCCCTGGGAGCCAACAACTGTCCTGAGCTTTCAATGACCTTCACATGCTTTGCATGTCCCAGCCCACTGTCACCCTAAGACTTTTAACTGAGAAACATTCTTTCCTCTTTGTGACATCACATCCATTAACTAAATGGGGTGGTGCAGGGGATTTCCTTTAAAATATGCTCTCCTGATGGCCTATTCCTGAACTGTCCTGAGGATGCCTTGATCATAATCAGGTCATAGATCATTTAAACATTGATTTACCTGTACTCTTAATAGAAGTTGGAGGTCTAAGAAGTAATCATACTTCTGGACATAAATTATGCTGATTTTCGAATATTATTTGGGCTGAACCTATCAGTTTGAAATTTTTATTTATTGGTTTTAGAGAGAGAGAAAGGGGAAAAGAGAAAGAGAAACATCAGTTTGTTGTTTTACTTATATATGCATTCATTGGTTGACTCTTGTATGTGCTCTGACCGGGAATTGCGTCCACAACCTTGGCATGTCAGGACGAAGCTCTAACTAACTGAGCTACCCAGTCAGGGTCTTAACCTATCAGTTTAATACTGAATTCTCCAAATATCTACCCAGATTTGCATCATACCCACTAAAACCAAAACCAAAACAAGTACTAAAATCAATAAGATGAAAAAATAATAGAGAAATGTACTATTCTGTGTAATATTTTTATTGTGCAAGTTAAAAAAAGAAAAAATATCCAAAGGCAGTGATAGAAATTTTTTCAGAATCTCAGAAGTAGAAATCTACTAATTATTCCCTACTTCCCTGTGGTACCAAATCCAAATATTCTTTTAACTTTGGTATACCATGAAGCTAAATGTTTTAAAGCTATAAATTTGTTTTCTGTTCTTTCTGCATCTTTTATATTCAAAGAGTCATTTCTTTGCTTCCTCCTGGGAAAATCAATAAAGTCCTTAATTAGAACTTTCCAGACCCTTACATTTCCCTGTTTTATTTTTATCTTCTTGACCATCTTTTGTTCTACTGTAAATTTCATCTGAGCTCTATAACTGACTCCATCTATCTACTTACTGTTCTATCTCCAATACTTTCTGAATAGAAGTAAAAATTTTGTCAAGTAAAGTGATTCCTTGGGGCATACTTTATCCCATGGAGGTAAATTTCACACTCCTGAAAAATTATAACAATTCAGAATTTTCCCAGGTTAGTAACTAGGAGATCACACAGATGATTTCTGGGCCTCATTGGTTGTAGCAGAAAATGGGTTCCCAAATGTATTTCTTTCCATTTGCTACACAACAGATCAGCACAAATTTAGGTGCTTAAAACAACATCCATTTATTATGTCACAACACTCCTGGGTCAGGATTTCAGGCGCAGCCCAGATAAACCCTCTGCTCAGGGTCTTACAAACTGATATCAAGGCACTGAAGGTCTTTTCCGGAGCCCGAGGTCCTCTTCCAAGCTCATTATGTTATTGATAGAATTTAGTTCCTTGTGGTTTCAGCAGTGATGTGGCTGCCTTTCTCAACTGGCAGCCTTCATTATAGCTGTTTCTCAGTGAAGTCAGCAGAAGAGTCTCTTGCTTTTATGGCTTGCACCTTATTGGGCCAGTCTCACCCAGAATAATGTCCCTTTTGAATCCTTTAAAGTCAACTAATTAAAGACCTCAATTACATCTGTAAAATATTTTTACCTTTGTAGTGTAACAAAAATATGATCACACAAGTGACATTTACCATGTTTATAGACCCTACATACAAGGGGAGGGGATTATACAAAGGTATGAACATTATTCAAGGCAATTTAGGGGGTAATTTTATTTATTTATTTATTTATTTATTTATTTATTTATTTATTATTTTTATATTTTTATTGGTTTCAGAGAGGAAGAGAGGAGAGAGAGATAATAACATCAATGATGAGAGAGAATCATTGATCAGTTGCCTCCTGCCACTCCACACTGGAGATCAAACCTGACCGAAATTTGAACCATGACCTTCTGGTTCATAGGTCAATGCTCAACCACTGAGTCATGCCAGCCGGTCTAGGGGGTGATTTTAGCATTTTGCTTATCACACTGATTTTCAGAAACTGGCCCCAAACTGGCCCAAAACTATATAACTTAACTGGGTCTTTGTTAACCAAATCTCTTACCTGAGAATTTAAGCATGAACAGGAATTTTGTGTTTTAAAAATTAGCTCCTTAGCAACCTCTCACTATGGCCCTACCTTATAAAGCTCCTGATCTATTCAGACATAAGAGATTTGTACAAGCCCTTGGTGTTCAGACTCAACTGAATGGATTCCTCACAGATCAATGTAATTCAATTGTTTTTCTAATGATCCGTACACAGTTCGAAAGCTGGTAGCAGCAGTTGCCACCTTCTTGGAGGCTTCTACTAACATGTTGTCTTTTAGGGTCTATCTTAAACTCAATGGTTGTTTATGTTGTCAATTTTTGCTGTCCACTGAAAACATGCAATATTTCCCAGTAATCAGGCTTACTTCCTATGAAGTCTTTCTTTCTTTCTCCCTCCTGCATTTCTACTCATTGTTGTGATACTTTAAATCCTACTTCTCTTCTTCCTTAGAAGAGAAGTTCTTGGCTTCCTGTCATTTTAAAAATCGAATAGATTCATTAAAACACCCCTAATAAGTTTATTAAAACATGCCTAGAAATCTAGATTTAATCTTGTCTACTTATAGGTCATATTTTAAAAACGAAACCAGAAAAAAATCATACAGAATACATTACAATGGATCTCAACTCACCATTATAATATGACTCCTTTCCAGAGGCAAACATCTACCCAGGTTATAGAATTGGATCTGATTCTAATAGTTTCCTGTCTAAATAAAAAGAAGGATTACATATGCAACAATAGTGGGATATTTTTCACTTCTGAAAGCTTTAGAGAAAATCTAGTTACTTACCTAAGTAGGACTCCTACTTTAAAATCGTCCTCAAATTAGAGGCTTTGAAAACCTCTAATGGTTTCTAAGAAGTTGGCTATTTTCACTATAGAAGCCCATTCAAAGATATCAAAGCAAAAAGGAAAAGTTATGGGTGATCTTTGTTCCAAGCAGGTTGCCTTCACCAAGATCCCAATCCTCTCAATAGTGATAGACACCAGTATCATCAGTCTCTGAAGAAGTTCAAAGAGAATATTATGGAATATTATACAATGCCAGTTTTTGATTCCACAATCAGAAAAAGCCATTTATTACATGGAAATAATAGCTTCCAACTTAGAGTGGCTGCTTGTGGCCTCAAATGATATAGTGAAAAATTGTCACAGATTACCCACACATCTAGGACAATTTTCCCACTGTAATCAATCAACATTAGTGAAGAAACAAAATTTTATTGACTATTATTGATGAGTGGTGGCAAAATTTTCTACTTAACAAACCCATGAGGGCATTTTGACCAAAAATTGATCATTGCCTGGTCCCCCACAACTGATATTCAGTTGGCAGTACAAAATCCTACTGGCCATTATCCAAAAACTGGACAGGGATATGTTACTGCTCTGGTTTCTCTTCAGAACACATAAATTTTTCACCTTTGACCTAGTTAAATTGATCCTTGCTTTAACGATGGTAGCCAAGGATATCACCCAGCATCCATTTGGCCCACCAGTATCCACTCCCAGAATAAGAGTTAATTATGTAAATTGTAGTTCAATTCGATCACAATCCTATATAATAAAAGCCTAATATGCTAAGTGTCTAGTCAACTGGTTGACCACTCAACCAATCAAAGCGTAATATGCTAACGATATGCAAAGGCCGTTCAACCACTCGCTATGACATGCACTGACCAACAGGGGGCAGACACTCCATCTGGTAGGTTAGCTTGCTGCTGGTGTCTGGCTGATAGGGACAGAGCGAGATGGGCTAGACACACTCTGGAGCCCTCCTGTGGTCCCTCCCTGGCTGGCCAACCTCCTGCATCCTTCCCAGGCCCCAATTATGCACCAGTGGGGTCCCTTGGCCTGGCCTGTGCCCTCTCGCAATCCAGAACCCTTCAGGGGATGTTGGAGAGCCAGTTTTGGCCTGATCCCACAGGCTAGGCCGAGGGACCCCAATGGTGCATGAATTTGTGCACTGGACCTCTAGTAATTAAATAACATACTACTGATGAAACAATTGGTCAACAAAGATATCAAAAGAGAAATTAAAAAAAAAACTATATTGAGATAAATGAAAATAGAAATACAACATATCAAAATTTGTAGCATTCAGTAAAAGCAGTTCTAAGGGGGGAGTTCATAGTGATAAATGCCTATGCTAAGAAATTAAGTTAGTGAAACTAGGAACTGTTTTTAAATAAACAAAATTGATGAAAATTTTGCAAATCAAAACCACAATTAGGTATCACAAACATCTGCTAGAATATTTACTATAAACAATAAGAAATAAGAAATGAGTAGCATGTTATTCTCAAGATCCATCCATGTTGTTGCAAAAGGCAGTATGTCATCTTTTCTTATGCTGAGTAGTATTCCATGGTATATATGTACCACATCTTCTTTAGCCAATAATCTATTGAAGGACATTGGTGTTTCCATGTCTTGGCCACCATGAATAATGCTGCAGTGACAATGGGGGACATGCATCTTTAAATGTTTTCAAATTTTTCAGATGGATACCCAGAAGAGGTATTGCTGGATCATGTGGTAATTCTATTTTTATTTTTATTTTCTTTTTGAGGAACCTCCATACTGTTTTCCACAGTGGTTATTCCAGTTTACATTTTCACCAGCAGTGAATGAGGGTTCCTTTTTCTCCACATGTAAAAGGTATATGCACCCTTATGTTCATTGCAGCATTTTTTAAAATAACCAAGGTATGGAATAAAATGGATAAATAAGATATCAAATATATATATATATATATATATATATATATATGATATATATTATCCAAAAAAATGTATACACACATTGAATAATTATTGATTCCAATAGGTTAAATCTGAAAAGAAAGAAACATCAATTGAGCTATCAGCTGTTAAGTGTGTATATACATTTTGGGGAGATACACTGTACATGTGTATACATATATTTACTTTGAATAAGCTTTCTGATCCTCTCTCTCTTTTCCTGGGACTTTCACCATGTTTACATTGGTCTTCTTGGGGGTGTTCTGTGAACATCTTGCTTTCTTCATTATTTTTCATTCATTTTAATTTTTCCTTGGACTGAATAATTAGCAATGACTCATCTTTAAATCCACTGATACTTCCTTCTGCTTGATCTAGTCTGATGTCCTTCCTGAACTACCTGGTATTATAAGGCCATGTTCAGATCTCAAAATGGGAGGAGTTGAAGTCAGCAGGCTTGGATCTCCTTATGTTGTTTGGTAGCAGAATGGGACATATCAGATTTTTTGAGTGGTACTGCCATCTCTAATATAAGCTCCAAATTCCCTGCCATGGTTGTCTAGATGAGGTTGGGTTAGCTTGTTGAACATTCACTGCTGCATCTTCAGACAGATCAGTCAGCTAGTTACCTGGATATTGAATGAGGGTGAGGCTGGTCTGCCAGGACTGTTATATTACCAATGTAGGTGGATTGAACAACCCACCAGTGAACAAAGGTGGTGTGTATTTTGGGTTGGCCTATAAGTCTTTGAAGTTGCCATTCTGAATGAATCAAGAGCAGGTGCTGGAGCACCTTACTGATTCTTGTTCTGTCTTTTTCATTTTATTTTGTCCAGAGAGAGAAAACTATTCTTGTCCATACCAGCTGAAGGTTCTGTGTCAAAGACTTCCAGCATCCAGTTTGGGATTTGCATGAGAAATTAATAGAAAACCCAGGGAAGTCACCCTATCGCCATTCCTCAAATAGAGAGGTTTCCAGCCAGTCTGTCCTTTTTAAAAAAATATTTATTGTTCAAAGTATTCCATATGTCTCCTTTAATCCCCATTGTCCTCTCCCAGCCTGCTCCCACCTCCCAGCACAAGCCCCTATTTTTGTGTCCATTGGTTATGTTTATAGGCATGCACACAAGACTTTTGGTTAATCTCTTACCTAGCTCCCCCCCGCCCCCATCCCACCCTCCCCTGCCTTCCATCTCTTCCTATGTCTCTAGATCTATTTTTGTTCATCAGTTTTGTTGTTCATTACATATCATAATGAGCGAGATCATGAGATACTTATCTTTCCCCAACTAGTTTATTTTGCTTAGCATAACGCTCTCCAGGTCCATACATGCTGTTGCAAATGGTAAAAGTTCTTTCTTTTTTAGAGCAGCGTAGTATTCCATTGTGTAAATGTGCCACAGTTTTTTAGTCTACTTGTCTGCTGATAGGCACTTAGGCTATTTCCAAATCTTAGCTATTATAAATTGTGCTATTAACATAGGGGTTCATATATTCTTTCTTATTGGTGTTTCTGATTTCTTGGGATATATTCCTAGAAGTGGGATCACTGGGTCAAATGGGAGTCCCACTTTTAATTTTTTGAGGAAACTCCATACAGTTTTCCACAGTGGCTTCACCAGTCTGCATTCCCACCAGCAGTGCACGAGGGTTCCTTTTTCTCCACATCCTTTCCAGCACTTGTCCTTTGTTAATATGTGGATGATAGCCATTCTGACAGGTGTGAGATGGTACCTCATTGTCATTTTGATTTGCACCTCTAGGATTATTAGTGACTTTGAGCATTTTTTCATATGTCTCTTGGCCTTCTGTATGTCCACTTTCGAAAAGTGTCTATTTAGGTTTTTTGCCCATTTTTTGATTAGATTATTTATCTTTCTTTTGTTAAGTTGTATGAGTTCCCTATATATTTTGGAGATTAAACCCTTATCAGAGAGAACATGATAAATATGATTTCCCATGCAGTGGGCTCTCTTGTTATTTAGTTGATGGTTTCTTTTGCTGTGAAGAAGCTTTTTATTTTGATATAGTTCCATTTGTTTATTTTCTCCTTAGTTTTCATTGTTCTAGGAGCTGTATTGATAAACATATTGCTAAAAGATATGTCTGATATTTTGCTGCTTATGGATTCTTCTAAGATTTTTATGGTTTTCCATCTTACATTTAAGTCTTTTATCCATTTTGAGTCTATTTTTGTGTATGGTGTAAGTTGGTGGTCTAGTTTTTCTTTCTTTCTTTCTTTCTTTCTTTTTCTTTCTTTCTTTCTTTCTTTCTTTCTTTCTTTCTTTCTTTCTTTCTTTCTTTTTGCATGTATCGTCCAATTTTCCCAATACCATTTATTGAAGAGACTGTCTTATTCCATTGTATGTTCATGCCTCCTTTGTCAAATATTAATTGAGCATAATGGCTTGGGTTTATTTCTGGGTTCTCTGTTCTGTTTCATTGGTCTATATGTCTGTTCTTGTGCCAGTACCAGGCAGTTTTGAGAACACTAGCATTGTAATATAATTTGATATCTGATATTGTGATCCTTCCAACTTTGTTCTTCTTTCTCAGGATTACTGAAGCTATTTGGAGTCTTTTTGTGTTCCATATAAATTTTTGGAGAGTTTGTTCTGTGAAATATGACTTTGGTATTTAATAAGAATTGCATTGAATCTGTAGATTGCTTTGGGTAGTATGGATATTTTAATGATGTTGATTCTACCAATCTGTGAACATGGTATATTATTCTACTTATTTTGTCCTCTTCTATCTCTTTTTTCAATGCCCTGCAGTTTTCAGAGTACAGGTCTTTTACCTCCTTAGTTAAGTTCATTCCTAGATATATTCATTTTTTAGTTGCAATGGGAAATGGGTTTGGTTTTTTAGTTTCTTTTTCTGTAAGTTCATTATTGGTGTATAAAAATGCCATTGATTTCTGGGTGTTAATTTTGTATCTTGCTACTTTTCTGAATTCATTATTAAATCTAGTAGTTTTTTGATGGAGTCTTCAGAGTTTCCTATGTACAATATCATGTCACTTGTGAATAATGACAGTTTTACTTTTTATTTTCCAATTTGGATACCTTATATTTCTTCTTCTTGTCTGATTGCTATGGCTAGCACTTCCAATACTATGACAAACAAGAGTGGTGAAAATGGACATCCCTGTCTTTTTCTTATTCTTAGGGGAAATGGTTTTAATATTTGTTTATTGAGTATGATATTGGCTGCAGGTTTGTCATATAAGGCTTTTATTATGTTGAGGTATGATCCCTCTATTCCCACTTTGCTGAGAGTTTTTATCAGGAAGGGGTGTTGGATTTTGTCAAATGCTTTTTCTGAATCAATTGATATAATCATGTGATTTTTGTCTTACAATTTGTTTATGTGATGTATTACATTTATTGATTTGTGGATATTGTATCTGCCTTGTATCTCCAGAATAAATCCCATTTGGTCATGGTGTATGATCTTTTTAATGTATTGCTAGATGTGATATGCTAATATTTTGTTGAGGATTTTAGCATCTATGTTCATCAGGGATGTTGGCCTCTAATTCTCTTTCTTTGTAGTGTCTTTATCTGATTTTGGGATTAGGGTAATGCTGGTTTCATAGAAAGAGCTTGGAAGTGTTTCTTCCTCTTGAATCTTTTGGAAAAGTCTGTGTATGATCAGTGTTATTTCTTTGAATATTTGGTAAAACTCCGCTATGAAGAAATCCAGACCCGGGCTTTTGTTTGCTGGAATTTTTTTGACTACTGCTTCAATTTCATCGGTAGTTAGAGACTTATTCATGTTTTCTGATTCTTCCTGATTGAGTTTTGGAAGATTGTATTTTTCTAGGAATGTATCCATTTTGTCTAGGTTGTCCAGTTTATTGGAATAGAGTTGTTCATAGTATTTTTTTTATAATCCTTTTTTAATTCTGTGGATCAGTTGTTACTTCACCTCTTTAATTTCTGATTTTGTTTATTTGGGTTCTGTCTCTTTGTTTCTTGGTAAGCCGCCAGTCTATCTTTGTTCTATTTAGTTTTCAGAGTTTTTATTTCCATTTACTTATTCATGTATTTCCAGGGTAATTAGTTGTATTTAGAGCGTATATGCAGAAAAAACTGAATCGATATCACCTTGTTTCAGAAACTAAATTAGCCACAGGTGTTGAATAATCTTCTACATTAAAAATGTAACAAATATAACCACTTTTAGAGTAATACTCCATGGAACAATAAAAATTCATTATTTACTATATATAGATATATTTACCATTATTTATTATATAAATAATTAAGCTACTCATTATAAGAGATACTAACATTTGTGAAGGATGCAAATAATGTTCTTGTGTACTTCCAGTCTGACAAATCTAGTGAGAAAGTAATGTAGAAAAAGAAAAGTAAACATTTTTCTCTAGGAGGTATAAGTACCATAAAAGAGATTTTAAAATAAGATATTACATGTATCTTAGGAAACGTTATCAAAATATTTTATATATGTTTATTATATATATCTATACTATATCTATATATCTTAGATAATGATATCAAATAATTTATCACTTGAGGATGAAAAAGAGGTGCTATTATTTATGCCAATTTAACATGTGTAAATTGGGACAATTTCAGCAATATGAGATATATGATTACCTTACCCATAAGACTCTTATTCTAACTATTGCAAAAACATTCACATATGCATATCCTTGGAGAATTATATAATGAATCCTTATTTACCCATAATTCAGGTTTAATAACTATAAATTTCTGGCCAGTTTTTATTCTTCTATACACTTTCAGTACCCCTCTGCCTTATCAATATTTAAGAGCAAATTCTAGGCAGTTTCTTGAGTCATTCCTTGATCAAAACATTAATCTCTTTTATTGCATGCCTTTTCCTTTTTCTTCACCAAGCCGTGTTATAACCACCCATTCACATGTTGCTTTTTGTTTTACTTATAGTCTTGATGTTCTTCTAATGATTCAACTTTGCCAGAAGACTAATCCTTCCTAATTAGCCCTGCACATTGACCAGCTGAGAATAAGGATGGAGACCATCCATGACTCAGCCCTGCCCACCTTGGTCTCTGTTTCCATAATGGTAGCTTCATAATTACTGAAATTGAAACCCTATTGTACATGAGAATCATGCTCCTACTACACTGGTTTGGGGTGTTTCTGTCCTTTTCTGGGCACACTTGGGCTGAGCACCCTCAACATCATAGTCCTCCAGAAGTGGTGATTCCCTTGAGAATAACAAGCACTGGACTTAGCATGAAGTTTCCAGGCTGGCTCTGTTATGGTATGCATTTTGGGGGTGAAAGACACATTATCTACATGAAGGTCAAGAAGCATTTGCTGTCCAGACACTTTCCAGTGTTCACCTACAGCGATCAAGGTGCTCTCCTTGAGGACCAGCCTTTTGTTCAGAATGACTGCTATTATCATGGTTATGTGGAGGGGGACCCAGAATCCCTGGTTGCCCTCAGTACCTGTTTTGGTGGCTTTCGAGGCTTGTTACAGATAAATGACATTGCTTATGAAATTAAGCCCATGATTTTTTCTTCCAAATTTGAACATCTGATATATAAAATGGACAGAGAGGACACTGAATACCAAACCATGAAATCTGGCTTTATGCAAGAGGAAATTGTACAGCAATTTGAGTTTCAAGAGATTGGTAATTCTACTCTGAAGCAAAGTTCATATGAGGGCTGGTGGCCCCACAGTTACTTTATTGAAATAGTAGTGGTAGTTGACAATACTCTCTATCTTCAAAGTAACAAAAATGTCTCAATAGTGCAGGAAGACCTATATGTTATGGTGAACATAGCAGATTCTATTTATGAGGAAATAGGTCTTAAGGTTTTATTGTTTGGCATGGAGGTGTGGACTAAAGAAAATCCCATTGAAGTAGATGATGTAAAGAGATCTCTGAGAATATTTTGTCGTTGGAAAGCTGCAAACCTTTATTCCCGCCTGCCACATGATACTGCACATCTTCTAATACATAAGACATTAAGAGGAATGAGTGGTTTAGGCTATGTTTCAGGACTCTGTAGAACAAGCCATAGTTGTGCAATTATTACTTTTACAAGAAAGCCTGTGGGCCTTATGGGAATTGCAATGGCTCATCATATTGGTCATAATTTGGGTATGTTTCATGATCGTATTTTGTGTACTTGTGGAAAATATAAATGTATAATGCATAATGATAACCCACCAATAACTAAATTTAGCAATTGTAGTTATGCTTTTTTATGGGATTATTCCTTACGTCAGACAAAATGCTTGCTCTACACCATATACACAAGTGACATATTTAACCGAAAACGCTGTGGGAATGGTGTTGTTGAAGATGAAGAGGAGTGTGACTGTGGACCTTTGCAGCAATGCTCAAAAGATGCCTGCTGTCTGTCAAACTGCACTCTCAGTTCGGGGTCTAATTGTGCTTATGGGCTTTGTTGCAAGGACTGCCAGTTCTTACCATCAGGGGATGTGTGTAGGAAGGAGATCAATGAATGTGATCTTCCCGAATGGTGCAATGGAACATCCCATATGTGCCCAGATGATGTGTATGTGGAGGATGGAATTCCCTGTAATGAAAGTGCTTACTGCTACGAAAAGAGATGTAATGATCGCAATTTACAGTGTAAGCAGATTTTTGGCCAAAAGGCAAAGAATGCAAGTTACAGTTGCTACAAAAAAATAAACACTCTAGGTGACCGGTTTGGTCACTGTGGTACCCAAAACTTTTCATATATAAAATGTAATATGTCGGATGTCTTGTGTGGGAGGATTCAGTGTGAGAACATAACTGAAATTCCCCTTCTAGCAGATCATTCTACTGTGCATTGGACTTACTACGATGGTGTCAACTGCTGGGGTACTGACTCCCACATTGGGATGACCACACCTGATATAGGCGCAGTGGAAGATGGCACAGAGTGTGGTGAAGAGCACCTCTGCATCCATAGGAAGTGTGTCCATATATCTTACTTGGACAGTAATTGTTCACCTACATTCTGTAATCGAAGGGGAATCTGCAACAATAAACATCACTGCCATTGCAACTATCTATGGGACCCTCCCAACTGCCTAAGACAAGGCCATGGAGGTAGTATTGACAGTGGTCCACCCCCTAGGAGAAAGAAGATACAGAAGATTTATGTCTTAATGTTTTCACTTTTTTGGTTGTTACTTTTATTATGTTGTCTTTTTTGTCTTTGTATGAAGAGAACATCTAAGAAAAAAGAGCAAATTGTTCAGCCTCAACCTCAAATGAAGCCACAAGCAAAGCCAAATATTCCACCTCCACAACGGACACCCTCACAGAATATTCCACCTCCACAACGGACACCCTCACAGAATATTCCACCTCCACAACGGACACCCTCAAGACCAGGTCCATAACCATAGTCAACCTAAATGTTATTTTCCCAGAGTCAACATGGGAAACAAAAGCAATCAGTACCCAAAAATGTATCCAAACAGGTATTCATTAAAAATGGTAATTCCTAGAATGTTTCTAATGACTCTTTTTTATTTTAAACAATTAGAAGATTTTTTTAACCTACAACTTGTTTCTTGATATTTTCTGGAAATGGCATGGCACATGGATGGTGTACCAGTTTCTCAGTTACTGCTTCTCAGCTCCAAAGCCCCTTCCCATTTTGTCCCCTGCAATAGGAAGAATGAATGGGCGTTTGGAAATCTGGGAGATCTGTTTGCTTCCTGTATGTTAATGTTACCCGAATAACAGATTTTACACTTGTAGTTATATTTAGGTTCAATATCCTTTTTTTAAAAAATTCACTTCATTCCAACCCCATTGTCAGCCTGAGAGATATCAGCATAGCTGTTTAATGTTACTTTCAGAGTTCTGAGTCCTCTTTGAGCTCTCTAGCAATATCCCAAATCTTCTGCATCAGCTTAGCAATACCTACTGTCAGAGTTTTGAGTCTCAGATCTATAGGCCAGCCCTATAGTCCTATCTATAATAATAAAAGTGTAATATGCAAATCGACCAAATGGCCAAACAGCAGAGTGACTGACCATCTGGATGACCACGCTATAACATGCACTGGTGCCAGGCCAGCCAAGATGTGTGTGATGCGATTGGGGGGGGGGGGGCACCATCATCCCATGATCGCCCTGCAGAGGGAGGCCCAGGCCACTGGCCAGTGGAGCTATCAATCAGGGGGCTCCATGATCATCCCAAAGAGGGAGGCCCAGGTCACCCTCTTCAGGGTGATTGATCAGGGGCCTCCACAGAACCGGGGAGCCAGGGGTGTGTGGTGGTGGAGTGGGCAGCACCAGGCCAAGGTAGGTGCGGGTGGGGGGAGGGTCTACGAGGCAGCTGGGGCTGCGAGGCAGCTGGGGCTGCAAGGGCCTATCCTTGCATGAATTTTGTGCATCAGGTCTCTAGTCTATATATATAAAAGCCTAAGCAACTGGCCGAGTGGCCGACCAGCCCGTAGCTATGACATGCACTGACCACCAGGAGGCAGACGCTCAATGCAGGAACAGAAACCACAGGCATGGAAACATGGAACAGACTGATGAATCTCAGAGGGAAGGGGGTAGGGGGAAGGGCGGGAAGAGATTAACCAAAGATCTTATATGCAAACTTGAGGCCCGGTGCACAGATTCATGCACTGGTGGGTTCCTTCAGCCTGGTCTGTGGGGATCAGGCCACAACCAGCTCTCTGACATCCCCTGACGGGTCCCGGATTGCGAGAGGGCGCAGGCCAGGCCAAGCGACCACACCGGTACATGAATCTGTGCACCGGGCCTCTAGTAGATTCATATAACCCTAACTTTTTTCCTTTGTTCCTCAATTCCATGAATGAAATTACTCTCTTACACTTAGTATTTCATGGTTACTAACCAGCTAATAGCACATTGTCTTCCTTAACTTGTTTTGTTCTTCAATACCTGTTTTCCCAATTCCTTATATTTAATTCCCTCTAAAATGTGTTTTCTATCACTAAAGTGTTTTCTCTTTTCTGTCTGAATTGTGATTGTTACAATACTGATCTTAGAATAATAAAAAAAAGCAAGAATGAGAAAGCATCAAAAGTTTTTGTTTGAGTTTTTCCTTACCACTTTACCATCTTAGGAAAGTTACTTGAATTTACAGCAAGTTCCCAACCAAATAATAAAAGACAAGATGACAATAGTTATCTCCCAATTTCTGAGTTTCTTTGGTTTTAAAATTAGATAAAAAAGAAAACACTTCCAATTCTAGGTAGGCCTTGGTAGATAAGTGACTTTTCTGAAAACAACTATACAATGTCAAAATGTATACTTTAAAAGTATCAGAGAGTTGTGGAAGACATGAAGATTTGAATACTTAAAAATTACAGAGAAGGGAAAACAAGCTGAATTATTAGTACTTTTTCTTCTTGGAACAAAAATGACTGTTCCCTAGGATGTGTTAATGCTGAATATACTAGTAAATTAAGGATCAAGCTTGGCCCATACAGTGTGTCTCTGTTAAAGAAAAAGAAATCAGAAAACATTTTAGTTTATAGAAGAGTACTAGATTGATGTTAGACACGTAAGGGCATCAAATTCAAAGTTAGTTTTCCCTACACATTTGTTGAGTTTAGGTCCTCTGTGGGAAGCTGGTAAGAAAGGTGAAAAGTTTTAAAGACAGAAATATCTAGAATCTGTTGTACCCAGTGGAAAGGGTCTTGCCTCAAAGATATGTATTGTTTTCCATTTAAAACATTTGACTGATTTTGAAGGAGCTTGGAATAGATGCTAGAGAATTGAGTTTTTCAAGATTTGAGTATCCATATGTAGTCACCATTATTTCTCAAAGCTGAGAAAATAGAGGTACATGGGCTCTTAATAGAAAGTATATTTAGGTATATGTGTGTTACTAAAATTACACTATTTTATGACCAAAATCAATTCCTAATTGTACTGAAGTTGTCACTAAGTATATCTTTTATTGGAAATATGGAAATTCCTTAAGTCAAAAGTAATTCTACCCAGAAATTTTTTGGCCAAAATAAGAAACCAACAACAAAGATAGATAGTAAAAGAGGAGGTAGAAGCCATCTAAAAGATCATCCAAGAGGGTAAAAGAAGATAATGAACAAAAAATCCCTATGATTGCTCTCTTAGAAAAACTGAAAGAAAAATGAACAAACTATGTGAAAGAAGGTAGAGTCTTTTTACCAGAAAATTAACATTTATGTAGTTATCAAATACATAATCTAGAGCTTAAAAATAAAATATCTAAACTCAGGAAATAAATAAACAATTTGAATTATAGGCTGCATTGTGTGAAGAAAAGTTAGTGACAAATATTAATTACTGACACACATTAGAAAAATGTTAAACATAGGATATTACTTATGGAGCATATCACTAAACCTAAAATCATTGGAGTCCCAGCAGAGGAGAAGAAAAAGAATTAAAAAGAAGTAATCGTTCTGATTATTGGTTAGAGTGTCAGTCCACACACCGAAGGGTCTAGGGTTCAATTCCCAATCAAGGGCACCACTCTGAGTTGTGGGTTCACTCCCTGTCACCGGTTTATATAATGGCTGATATTTCCCAAAAGTATATAAACATATTATCCCACTACTTCAAGAAAAGAATTTATATCCCTAGCCAGCTTGGCTCAGTGGATAGACCATCGGCCTGAGAACTGAAGAGTCGCGAGTTTGATTCTAGTCAAGGGCATATGCCTGGGTTGCGAGACCGACCCCCAGTAGGGGGCATGCAGGAGGCAGCCAATTAATGATTCTCTCCCATCATTGTTGTTTCTATCTCTCTCTGCCTCTCCCTTCCTTTCTGAAATCAATAAAAATATATATTAAAAAGAAAAAAAAATGAAAAGAATTTCTAGCAGGATAAACACACAGACACACACCTAATAATATAGATATAGTAAAACTGTTGGAATATGTAATCTATACTAAAAAAAGGGTAATATGCTAATTAGACTGGGTTGACCGGACATCTTCCGAATGTCTGATTTCCTTCCAGACAAAGCTACAGTGGCGGGGACTGAGGCAGATGCGGTTAGGGCCAATCAGGCCAGCAGGGGAGCAAGCAGTTAGGGGCAATCAGGCCGGCAGGGGAAGGGAGTTAGGAGGCAATCAGGCTGGCAGAGGAGGGCAGTTGTGGGTGATCAGGCCGGCAGGGGAGGGCAGTTGGAGGTGATCAGGCCTTCAGGGAAATGGTTAGGGGGCAATCAGGCAGTCAGGCAGAGGCAGTTAGGGACCAGCAATCCCGGATTGCTGACTGCAGGTTAGGCTTGATCCCACAGGGGGTCCCAGATTAGAAAGGGTGCAGGTCAGATGGAGGGACACCCCCTCCACATGCATGAATTTCATGCACCAGGCCTCAAGTACTTTAATTAGGGGGGGGGGGAAGGCAGAGACACTGAGAAATCTTAAGAGCAGTCTGAGATAAAATATTCATATCTTAAAAAGAATGACATAAGGTAAATGACTGACCTCCATAAAATAAGTGAATGCAGAAAACAATGGCATAACATACTTACTTGATCATTGCCAAGAGATCAGCACTCTAAGACAGGGGTGGGCAAACTTTTTGACTCGAGGGCCACAATGGGTTCTTAAACTGGACCAGGGGGCCGGACCAAAAGCATGGATGGAGTGTTTGTGTGAGCTAATATAAATTCAAAGTAAACATCATTACATAAAAGGGTACGGTCTTTTATTTTTTTAGTTTTATTCATTTCAATCGGGCCGGATCCAGCCCTCGGGCCGTAGTTTGCCCACAGCTGCTCTAAGAAATACTAATGTTTCTTTCTCAATCAGGAGAAACCTTTTATCAGAAAGAAAAATGCATGTGCAGGTGGGTGTGCATACAAGGAGTAAATATGTGGGTAAAATAATTAAAATTAACTCTTTAAAATAATACTAATAGTATATTATCCTATATAATAAAGAGCTAATATGCAAATAGTCATCACATCCTCACACTATCATGCTGTAACAGTTCAGACACTTAACACTGGGGAGAGAGGAATGGGAACCAGCCAGGCTGCAGACCAGGAGAGGGACAAGCCGCCCACCCCATGGTCCCAGGAACCAGTGGCTGAGTCTGAGCCTGTGGCCCGGGAGAGAAACAAGCCGCCCGCCCCACGGTCCTGGGTGCCTGTGGCTGCGGCCCAGGTGAAGCTGCCCACTCATGGTCCCCTGTGGCTGGTGCCAGCCTGGGCAAAGCCAGCCTGGGTCCTAGGTGCCTGTGGCCAGCCAGAGGGAGGGAGTCCTGGGTCACGGGTGCAGGACAAGGCAGAGGCCGTTGGGAGCGATCAGGCAAGCAGGGGAGCAGTTAGGGGTCATCTGGCTGATAGGGGAGCAGTTAGGGGCAATCAGGCAAGCAGGCAGAGGTAGTTAGGGGTGATCAGGCAGGCAGGCAAGCGAGCAGTTAGGAGCCAGTGATCCCGGATTACAAGAGGCACTTGGACATCCCCCAAGGCGTCCCAGATTGGAGAGGGTGCAGGCCAGGCTGAGGGTCTCTCCCCCCCCCCCCCCCCCATGCACAAATTTCATGCACTGGGCCTCTAGTCTATACTAATAAAAGGGTAATATGCTAATTAGACTGGATAGATCGGATGTATTCTGGACAACATTCCAGAATGACCAGTGGGTGGGGGGCGGGACCAGTGAGCCTGCGCCACCAGGCCAGCCATGGTGGTCCCAATGACGCCCCTTCCACAAAGGTGGCATGGTAGAGATGGCTGTGTGAGAGAGGTGGTGGCACTGGAGAGGCCTGGTCCAATGTCACTGCCTCTTCTGCAGAGGCAGCCACAGAGGCAAGGGGACAGGAGGTGGCATGGTCCAGGATCCTCTGCAGAGGCTGGATAGGGTGCAACCTGTGGTGCCTCAACCTTTCACAGCCCCACCCCTGGCCGACCTGGCCCCAGTCGACCCCCACCCGCCAGTGAGTGGGGGGTGGGGCCAGCACTAAGAAGCAGCAAGCCCAGCTGAACCACTGAGTCCTGGCTGGGTTGCTCAGTTGGTTAGAACAGTTTACAGACCACTGGTGGTCTGTGAAGTCCAAAAGCTTGGCAACCGCTGGGTTAAAGCATTCTCCTTTACACCAGAAAAGTTGTGGATTTGATCCCAGTTAGGGCACACACATAGTTTGTGGGTTTGATGTCCAGCTGAAGTATGTACAGGAGGCAATAGGTTTCTCTATCACATCGATGAATCCCTCTCTCTCTCTCTCTCCCTCTCTCTCTCTCTCTTTCAAATCAATAAAAGCATATCCTTGGGTGAGGATTTAAAAAAAAGGTGAAGGGATCAAGAAGTAGAGATTGTTATTTACAAAACAGTCATGGGTAAGTAAAGTACAGCATAGGGAATATAGTCAGTAATCTATACTAATAAAAGTGTAATATGGTAATTAGACCAGACATCCAAATGACCTCCTGGACGTCATTCTGGATGTCCTTCTGGACAAAGCTGCAGTGGCAGAGGCTGAGGCAGAGGCGGTTAGGGGTAATCAGGCAGGCAGAACAGTTAGGGGCAATCAAGCTGGTAGGGAGCAGTTAGCGGCGATCAAGCAGGCAGGCAGGCAAGCGGTTAGGAGCCAGCGGTCCTGAATTGCAAGAGGAATGTCTGACTGCTGGTTTAGGCCCAGTCTCGCAGGGGTCCAAGATTGGAAAGGGTGCAGGCCGGCTGAGGATATGCTAGTGGATATGCTAGAGACCCGATGCATGAAATTCATGCACTTGGGGGGATCCCTCAGTCCGACTTGCACCCTTTTGCAGTCCAGGAGCTCTTGGGGGATGTCTTAGGCCTGCTTAGGCCTGCTCCCCACAGTCGGACATCCTTAGCGCTGCTGCAGAGGCAGGAGAGTTTCCTGCCACCGCCACTGAGCTCTATAACTGTGAGCCTGGCTTCTGGCTGAGCAGCACTCCCCCTGTGGGAGTGCACTGACCACCAGAGGGCAGCTTCTGCATTGAGCATCTGCCCCCTGGTGGTCAGTGTGCACCATAGCAACTGGTCATTCTGTCATTCGGTCAATTTGCATATTACTCTTTTATTATATAGGATGCAGAACAAAATGCAAGCATTTATTACAAAAGCTGGGAATCATGCAAATAGAGTTAAAATGTCTAAGCTCCTAGCAGCACTAGAAAGAGGTAAATTAGGACATGGAGTATATTATACTAGAGGCCCAATGCATGAAATTCATGCAAGAGTAGGCCTTCCTTCTCCTGGCTGCCGCCATCAGCTTCCCTCTGGTACCCAGGACCTGGGTTTACCTCACAACCCCAGCTTCATCTGGAAGGTCATCTGGAAGGATGTCTGAGAGGACATCCAGTCTAATTAGCATATTACACTTGTATTTTTGTACATGATGTCGAAGATGCATGTTACTATCTCTAGAATAGCCATTAAAATAAAAAGATTGATATAATATAAGAATTTGAAGGGGAAAAAGCATAATAAATTATTTTTTATTATTACAAATATAGACAAGGAAGGAGGAAAACAAACATAATGCAGACATGAAAATGAGGAGCAGTAAAAATACTTTGTATTATATTATAACTAGAGGCCTGGTGCACAAAATTTGTGCACAGGGAATGGAGGGTCCCTCAAACCAGCCTGCACCCTCTTACAGTCCGGGAGCCCTTGGAAGATGTCCAACTGCCGGCTTAGAACTGCTCGGCCCTCCCCCGCACCTAGGCCTAGGCCAGCAGTTGGACATGCTTAGCACTGCTGGGTGGCAGGAGAGGCTCCTGCCACTGCAACAGCTCTCCGGCATCCCCCAAGGGGTCCTGGATTGTGCAAGGGCACAGGCCAGGCTGAGGGACCATACCGGTGCACAATGGGGCCGGGAAGAGATGCGGCAGGTTGGCCAGCCCAGGAGGGTAAACAGGAAGGCTCCAGGATGTGTCCTGCCCATCTCACTCAGTCCCAATCAGCCAGGCCCCAGCAGCAAACTAATCTACTAGTTGGAACGTCTGCCCCCTGGTGGTCAGTGCACATAATAGCAACTAGTCAACCAGTTGACTGTCTGCCCCTGTTGGTCAGTACATTTCATAGCAAGTGGCTGAGTGGCCTTAGCATATCATTAAAATATTACACTTTGATTGGTTGAATGGCTGACCGGTCAACCAGACATTTAGCATATTAAGCTTTTATTATATAGGATGGTGGATATATTTCATTATATGTTTGTCCATTCCCAGAGAATTTGCAACACAAAGAGTGAACCCTAAGGTAAACTACAAATTTTGGGTGATTATAATGTGCTCATCCTTAGTAAAAAATGTACTATTCTGGTGAATATTGTTAATAATGGGGAAGGATATACAGGTGTGGGGGCAGGGATATATGAGAAATCTTAATTTACTCTCAATTTTGTTATAAACTTAAAAACTGCTTCAAAAATAGTTTTAAAAAATATATATACCAGTAGCCTATTTCAGTGGATGCCATTTGCTATAACTACCCATGCGGAGCAACATGTTGGGAATGGAATATAGATTATGCGGCTTTTTGAAAATTTTATTTTAATTATTACTTCTGCTTACTTTCATCATTATTTTCCTTTTAGCTTTTTGGGGGCATGGTTGGGCATTAAAAAACATGTAGATAAAGAGCTAGACATTTTGAAAAAAAACCAATGACTCCAAAACTATACAATGATATAATACAACTACTTAATAAGAAGCCATTCTATTCTTAGCAGAGTGCCATATAGATGCACAGAAAATGATGCTAACTCATAAAAAGCAATAAATGAAATGAGTGCAAGACAGTCCCATACAGAAGGCAAACAAGCCACATTATTTAGGTAAAGAAAGTATATATGATTCTGCTAGAGGAGTGGAAGGCTTCACAGCTCCTCTGGACACATGCTGCTCGTACAGCAAAGGAGCCTAATGGATTGTACATTCTGTTCCTTCAGCACCTCTGTCAGCAGGAGGCCTGTGGAGTGAGGATGTCGTTTCTTTGAGGAACCGTATGTGACAAAGGATATTATTTAGCCTCAAGTTATCAGGGCATGTTTTAAGGTTAGCCTTGTCTGAGAAGGTCCTTTGTGTATAGTCCTAGAGACCAATTTCTAGAGTTTTCCGCATCCCAATTCATAAAATAGGTATGTGTAAAAGCTGGATGGAGATATCAGATCACATAAAGTCTTATAAACTGGCCTAGAGAATGAACTTATAATGTGCTTTTCTTTGCAAATTACTTACTAAATAAACTTAAATATGTCATTTTTCTGTTTTCAGAACCTATCATTCATTGTCAACATGCTTCTTCTCTGTAGGGCTCAATAAAATTTTGTTAATGAAAAAGAAAAAGGACAATGGTAGATAGCACACCTATGTAAAACAGATTACATTAACCCAGTAAAAGACTGTCATATTTCAGAATAAGTATAAAACCCAGCATTATTCTATTTATTGGAGACAATTTTTTATTGTTTTTGCATTTTTTTTGTCTTCCTTTGTAGACATAATTTAAAAATAAAGGTTTAGAGAGTGTAAAAACTTGAAAAAGAATTTTTCCATGCACATATTAATCAAATTAATTTGGTATAATTCTTTTAATAAAAGAATAATGAAGTAATTTTTTAATAATGAACTTTAAGGCAGGAAACATTTACTAGAAATAATGTGAAATACTTTGTAATGATAAAAGGCAAATATAAGGCAGGTAGGACAATCCTAAATATGTATGTATTCACTGAGGTAACTTCAAATATATAGGAGAAAATAAAAAATAGACAACTCCACAATCACTAAGAGGGAGAATTTATCCCACTTATCTTAATAGTAATAGAAAGAGTAGGTAATAAGTCCTACAGGATGAGATTTTTAGTGTATAATTAAGAAACTTGATCTAATAGTATATAAGGAGAGGGACTATTAAACCCAAAAGGGATGAAATTCACTTTGATTCATCTTCTTATGGACTATTACCAGAGTCCACCTTACAGTGGGCCAGAAGAAAGTCCCAGAAAAATTTAGTCAATTTTAATAAAGAAGAATATATTCTCTAAATCCTATATAATTAAGCTAGAAGTCAAAGACATTAAAGTTAACTAGAAAAACTACCAATGGCCTGATATGATTCTGATTCTGATATCACTTCTGATCATCAATTAAGATTCTACACCCAATTCCAGTGTGTGTGTGTGTGGGGGGGGGGGGGGGAGGAGATTTCCCCATATGACCAAGCAATTTTTTTAAAAAAATATATTTTTATTGATTTCAGGAGAAGAAGAGAGAGGGAGAAAGAGATACAAACATCATTGATGAGAGAGAACCATTGATCAGCTGCCTCCTGCACGCCTCCTACTGGGGATTGAGCCCGCATGTGCACAGGGCAAGGTTTGTGGCGTTTCCATGCCCTCTACAGGCATATCAGTCTCCCCTGATTCTCCACATGTTCACCATCCCAGAAACTCTGCAAACACATTCATTTGGAGTATTATGAAGACTTCATTATCTAGGCATGACATTAAATCATTTCCCTTTGGTGATTGAACTTAATCTGTAGCCCCTTTCTCCTCCATGGAGGTGGAGGTGGGGTGAGACTGAAAGTTCCAACCCTCTAATCCAGCGGTTCTCAACCTGTGGGTCGCGACCCCTTTGGCGGTCGAACGACCCTTTCACAGGGGTTGCCTAAGACCATCCTGCATATCAGATATTTACATTATGATTCATAACAGTAGCAACATTACAGCTATGAAGTAGCAACGAAAATAATTTTATGGTTGGGTCACAACATGAGGAACTGTATTTAAAGGGCCAGAAGGTTGAGAACCGCTGCCACTGGCAGCCAGCCCTCATCCTTAGGTTGTTTTTCAGTCACCAAATTAACAAAAGACACCCTTACTGTTCTCATCAGAAAATTCTAAGGGTTTTAGAAGGTCTGTGCCAGAAACTAGTATGAAGACCAAAAATATATATCTTATTGTAAATCATAATATCACAATATTAAACTTGAAAATAAAATATTTCTAAATATTCTATATGTCAAGGAGCAATCAAAATGGAAATTAGGAAGTTTTTTGAACTGAAATGCAAATAATGACGATGCATATAAATTACATAAAATTCAACTAAACAAGTGTATTGAGGGAAATGTATAGTCATATGTACTTATGTTTTTAAAAAAGGAAAGACTGAAAATGCATTGATTTAACTTTTCATGTCAAAAAATTAGAAAAATAACATATTACATCTAAGTCGTAGAGTCATAATAAAAAAAGGAAAGGGAGTCAATGAAATGAATACAAATGCACAATGGAGAAAGTCAGCAAAGAGAAAATTTAGTTTATTGAATGAACTTTTACTTATTAAAAAAATAGTCCATTGATTTTTAGAAAGAGAGTAATGGAAAGTGAGAGAAATATCGCTGTGAGAGCAGGAGGCAGCCAAATACTGATTGGCTGCCTTCTGCACGCCCCCTACTTGTGCCCTTGACCAGGAATGGAGCCCCAAACCCAGGCTTGTGCCCTTGACCAGGAATCAAACCAGCAACCTTTCAGTGCACAGGATGAGGTCCAACCAACTGAGCAATACTGGCCAAGGTTCATTGAATGAATTTTTAAAATATCATAAACCTTGGCTAAGTGGCTCAGTTGGTTGGAGCATGGTCCCATTCACTGGAGGGTTGAGGGTTCGGTTCCCTGTTGGCACATTCTGGGTTGTGGGCTCAGTCCTCAGTCAGGGCACGTGTAGGGGATAAGGGGATCAATGTTTTTCTCTCACATCAATGTTTCTCTTTTTCAGTCTAAAACATCAATGGACATTTTCAGGTGAGAATTAAAAAAAAAAACAACACACAAAGGTTTAAAATATCATAAAACCCTAACATGCCACATGAAGAAAATAAATGAAAGAAAACATAGGTTACCATGAGCAGAAATAGAAAGGGAACATCACCAAAAAAGCATTTATAATAAAAAATATGAATAGTTTTGTTACCAATAAATTTGACCGTTTGGATAAACAAATATATTAAACAATGCAAATTATTGCGGCAGCATTTAAAATAAATATTAGAGAGATTGAATCAGTATTCCAAAGAATTGGCCAATCTCAGATTACTTTTTCAGTTAAATCTTTCAAAAATATAATATATATATATATATTCATTAATTTTTACAAGAACTTTAACTGATAAGAAAAAAAAATCTCAATACTCTACAAATTTTGGGTTACCCTAATTCTCAAACCTGACCTGTGAACATTAAGCAATCTAAGATATATATAGTTTTGAAGGCTCAGAAAAAGAGAAGAGAGAAGATGTGGCAAGAAATTTAAGAATCAGTGGTCCAACATATTTAAAACATTAAGTCAACAACCTAAGAAGCTCAGCAAACTTTGAGAGGATAAATGCAAAGAAAATCATAATCATGTACATTATATTCAAACTGTTAAAAAACAAAAGTAAAGGAGATGAGAAGAATTAATAGGAATTAGTCAGGCAGAAGTGATCAGGGATCAGGGAAGATTGTTCCATGAAGAGTGTACATGTTTAAAGGCCCACAGCTAAGGGTTATAGGAATTTCAAAAAATTCTGTGGGGTTAAATGGAAAGTTAGAAAAGTGAGAGGGGGAGGTGAGAGCAAGAGCCTTCGAGAGACCCTTTTGAGCATAGTAAGCAGAGGGAAATAGGAAATAAAATCATATTTTGTATAACATAATCAGATTTATCTTTGTAAAAAGTCACTATGGCTGCAATATATAGAATAGATTGAAGAGAGAGACATGGAGTCATGAAGAGGCTATTGCAGTAATCAAGCATAAGAGAATGTGGGACAGAACTTGAGATGAGGCAGTAAGATGGGGAGTGACTGATAAATATATAAAAGCTGTGTGGGAGCTAGAAGACATGGTACTTGACAGATTTTTAGAAGTAATGAAGAATGGAGTAAATGTGTAACTTTTCCAGGTTTGCCTACCTAGCCACATGTCACTCTCATTATCTTGTGCAAAGCAGAATGATTGCCTTCATTTACAATTGTGATCATGTTATTCCTCTGATAAAAGCTCTTCAGTGGGTTTCATCATGCCTCTACTTAGGGGAAAAAACACATATCAAATACCTAGGAATAAAATATGTGCAAGATTTCTGTACTGACCAGTAAAAAATATTGCTAAAGGAAATTAAATAAGACACTACTAGATAAAGTATTATCATATTCATTGAATAAAAGAATATATTTTGTTAAAATGTCAATTATATCTAGATTATTGTATAAATTAAATATAATTCCAATAATATGTTAACCATAAGAGGTTATTTTATTATTTTGTAAATGTGAGAAGCTAAGACTACTGTGAAAAATCTGAGTATGGAAAAACAACAACCATGGTATCTTGAAGAAAAATACATAGCAAGGGTGTTTGCCCTACTAGTTTTCCAGACCTATTATGAAACTCTAGAAATTAATATAAGGTGATACTGGCAGATAAAATAGATGTTTGTGCACATGGACCCAGGGAAAATCTCTGAGACTGAAAATTTACCTCCATAAGTGTAGGTCAGAAAAAGATGGAAGAAAGAGAGAGGGCCAGCCACTCCAATCTGATAATTAGTAGAGTTTCTTAAGGGAAATTTACATACCAGGCATGTCTGGGGCAACTGCAAGATGAAATGGATCCTTGTGCCACCTGGAAGGTGTCAAAGAATTATATAGGGTAAATGGTGGGGCAGGGCAGTAGTCATATGTATACAGACTAAGTAGTACACAGGTACTAGTACATTAATGCTACCAGGTATGGGAAATTATACATTTGACCAAGTCAGGACAACACCCAGTTCCAGAAATCATCATATAGCAGTAAGCGAGGGAAGGTTGCTGATTTATGTCAAAATAACATCAATTACTATCAGGCAGTCTCTAAGGGGGTGGGGCGGGGTGGTGTTACCAAAATCAATCTCCTTTCTGCCCTGGGTCCAGCTTGTGGGACAGACCGCACGGAACAGTCTCTCCTCCACAAGAAGCCAAATGATCTTGTCAATAACTTGTGCTGGGTAGATAGGATATCAATTTGTAAAAGACCCATCTATATCTCTCTACATCACACTGCTTGACTTCATATCTAAGTGTCAAAGTTTGATGGATAAAGCTTTTGAAGGGAAACATAACATAGAAGTACAACTTTATGATAAGATAGATAGATCTTGGAATCAATGTGAAAAAGACTAGAGCTCAATAGAAGACTGGCAAGGAGCTTCCACAATCATTACTGAAAAGAGGCTATCCAATGGCCAGTAAACTTATAAAAGGATATTCAAAGTATTTGTAATGAGGGAAATGCAAACTTCACTAAGTCTTATATTATTTTCCTTTCAGGAAGAGATCTATAACTTATTCATCTTGCCTCCATGAGGAGAAATCTTCCCCCTACTATCTATGCTGTGAACATTATCTAGCTTGTGGCTGTGGGGCCCATGGCCAAAAGAATAAAATCTTGTTAATATGACACTTAATAATATTCTCAATAATCCTCTGCCTAGTTTCATTGATACCATTCAACTCTCCTATTTGGAAAGACTATAATATACTTGAACAGCCCTTCAATTCAGTACTACATGAGCAGTATGTTTACTAAAATCCTAACTTTTGATACATTATTTTTTCACTTAGAATGACTTTCCTTAGCTTTTGAAATCCTTCCAAATATCTCAAAGTTATTATACGTCCATAAAGATGGTGAATAGGAGGGCCCCTGCTTATATCCCTCATAATAATAATTAGCCATTACAGACAAAAGTGTCTCTTTTTTTTATAAAATTAGAAAATATTATAATAGAGAAAAAAGAAAAATCAACCATAATTTCACACCCAAAGATAACCATTGTTAACATTTTAGCACATTTCCCTTTAGTCTTAATACTATACATATTTGTCTTTATTCCTATAAAGGAAGCCAGATAGAAACGTTTTTGAATTTTAAATTCTATATTGTTGAAAGTATTACATATGTCTCCTTTTTCCCCCCATTGACCTCTCCCCGCCCACTGCTGTTTCCCAGCACATGCTTCACCCCCTTACTTTCTGTGTCCATGGGTTATGCTTATATGTATGCATACAGGTCCTTTGGTTGATCTCTTACCCCCTCTTCCCCTGCCTTCCCTCTGAGGTTGGATGTTCTGTTTGATGCTTCTGTCTCTTGATCTATTCTTGTTCATCTGTTTATGTTGTTCATTATGTTTCCACAAATGAGTGAGATCCTGTGATATTTATCTTTCCCCGACTGGCTTATTTCGCTTAGCATAATAGTCTCCAGGTCCATCCATGCTGTTGCAAATGGTAAAAGTTCTTTCTTTTTTACCACAGCATAGTATTCCATTGTGTAGATGTACTACAGTTTTTTAATCCACTCATCTGCTGATGGGCACTTAGGCTATTTACAAATCTTAGCTATTGTAAATTGAGCTGCTATTAACATAGGGTTTCATATATTCTTTCTCATTGGTGTTTCTAGTTTCTTGGGATATATTCCTAGAAGTGGGGTCACTGGGTCAAATAGAAGTTCCAGTTTTAATTTTTTTAGGAAACGCCATACTGATCTCCATAGTGGCTGCACCAGTCTGCATTCCCACCAGCAGTGCACAAGTGTTCCTTTTTCTCTGCATCCTCTCCAGCACTTGTCATTTGTTGATTTGTTGATGATAACCATTCTGACAGGTGTGAGATGCTACCTCATTGTCATTTTGATTTGCATCTCTCAGATGATTAGTGATTTTGAGCATGTTATCATATGTCTCTTGGCCTTCTGTATGTCTGCTTTTGAAAAGTGTCTATTTAGGTCCTTTGCCCATTTTTTTTAATGGATTATTTATCTTCCTTTTGTTAAGTTGCATGTGTTCCCTGTAAATTTTTGAGATTAAACCCTTATCAGAGATAACATTGGCAAATATGTTCTCCCATGCAGTGGGCTTTCTTTTTGTTCTGTTGATGGTTTCTTTTGCTGTGCAGAAGCTTTTTATTTTGATGTAGTCCCATTTGTTTATTTTCTTCTTAGTTTCCATTGTCCTAAGAGCTGTATCAGTAAAAATATTGTTACAACATAAGTCTGATATTTTGTTGCCTATGGATTCTTCTAAGATTTTGATGGTTTCCTGTCTTATGTTTAAGTCCTTTATCCATTTTGAGTTTATTTTTGTGTATGGTGCAAATTAGTGGTCTAGTTTCATTTTTTTGCTTGTATCTGTCCAATTTTCCCAACACCATTTGTTGAAGAGACTGTCTTGACTCCATTGTATGCTCTTGCCTCCTTTGTCTAATATCAATTAACCATGTGGCTTGGGTCGATTTCTGCATTCTCTATTCTGTTCCATTGGCCTATATGTCTGTTCTTGTGCCAGTAGCAGGCAGTTTTAAGAACAGTGGCTTTGTAATATAATTTTATATCTAGTATTGTGATCCTTCCAACTTTGTTCTTCTTTCTCAGGATTGCTGCAGCTATTCGGGGTCTTTTTTTATTCCATATGAATTTTTGGAGAGTTTGTTCTAGGTCTGTGAAATATACCAGTATGGTATTTTAATGGGTATTGCACTGAATCTATAGATTGCTTTGGGCAGTATGGACACGTTAATGATATTGATTCTACCAATCTATGAACATGATATACTCTTCCATTTGTTTATGTCTTCATCTATCTCTTTTTTCAACATCCTGTAGTTTTCCATACTGTTTTTAAATATATTTTTATTGGTTTCAGAGAGAAAGGGAGAGGAGAAGAGAGATCGAAGCATCAATTATGAGAAAAAATTATTGATTGGCTGCTTCCTTGATGCCCCACCCTGCAACCCAGTCATGTGCCCTGACTGGGAATAGAACTATGAACTGGTTCATAGGTCAACACGCACCCACTGAGCCATGCCTGAGAGGCTTACCACTGTTTAGTAACATATTATTGTAAGATATTGCAAGAGCTTGTTAACATAATAAAAAGTAAATAAAAAGTTATACATGTTAGAAATTATGAAATAAGGCTGTTTCTATTTACAGATGACTTGATGCTCTATGAAGAAAATCTGAAAGAATCAACAATAACTCCTGAAACAAATCAGTGGTTATGCCAACTTTGAAGAATATAAGATTAATGTACAAAAGTCAGCCACTTTCAACAACTGGAATTTGAAATTTAAAAAAAATACCATTTACACTAGTACCTTAGAAATGAAATTACAATGCATAAATATAATAACATAGATAACACCTTTTAAGCCAAGGTAAAACATGAAAAAGGATGAAATAAGTAATCAATTATTATGAGGAAAAGAAAGCTACTTAGTTCACTAATGTTGACCAAACAAATTATTTTTTAGTTTAGGAATAGTTCCTAAAAATATTCTAGGATCTGAAATTTTTTATATTAAATATCAACATTTTTCTTAAATTTATCTCTCCTCCTCTGTCCAATAAAAAGATAATCTTGCTATCCAGCCATTAAATTAAGCCAAAGAGATTGTCGTGTTTAAACTGTATCCCCTGTAATTCATATGTTTAAGTCAAATACCAAGTACCTCAGAAAATATTTTTATTTGGGAACAAGGTCATTTTAGACATGGAATTGGGTGGGCCTGAATTTAATATGACGGGTGTCTTATTTAAAGTGCAAAATTTGGGCAGGGGAAGAGAATCATGCCAAAATTGAATCATGCTGCATAACGCAAGGCTCTATCGGAAGCCAGAAGAGAAGTCTAGAATAAATCCTTCCCTATTATCTTCAGAGAGAGTAAGGCGTTGTGGATGCTGATTTTGGAATTCTATCCTCTAGAATTGTCAGGCAATGAGTCTCTGTGGTGCTTTATTATAGCAGTACTAAAAACCAATTGAGAGAATAACACAGTCATAGTTCTAAGTAGATTCTTTAGAAACTAGTTGTGATGAAAGCCAGAAAGTGAAAAATTCCATGAGGGAAAAAAATACAGATTTGGAATGGACTTACTAAACTGGAGGGAAAATAGAAAGACACTGGCAGGTATCCAGCTGGCAGACATTACCAACTTCTCTGTGTGCCACAGGTAAACTCTCAAGGATAATGAATTACTAACCTTGCTTCCTTGGTTTACCTCAGCCAACTTGCTGAATATAATTCTGCCTATATTTTACACTGTCAGCCAGTCAATTTACCTATTAAGCTTATTTTCACTCTAGTTTTTACTCACCTCCCTCTTCTGCTAAATTTCCTTTTCCTTTTCCTACTGACAATGGTTTTCTTAAGAAATGAAATATATTTCTGTGCAGATATAAAATGTCTCTGTGTTATTTCATTGACCGTAAGAGAAAAGTTTCTGATGATTACTGATGTATGGATTCCTTGTAAAATATTCTACAGGTTCAACCTCTTCTGGAACTTGACATACTTGAACTACAGTATGGCTCATTGTTGAGGAAATAATCTGGGATCAAGGCAACAGTTTTATCAACATTACTGAAGGTGTTTATACTTTAGGAAGCACATAGGATGGAGATTAGTCACATTTATTCCTATTGAAGAGTAGCTAGAAGTAAAGTTTGATGGAGATGGTAGAGTCACAATGAGGAGGAACTTTAACCAGTTGCCATGGTCTGTAGCACTGGGAGAGTTTTGCTGCTAGGTAACTACATCTAGAATTTAATCAATCCAGAAACTAAAAGGGGGTGGCATTTATATTTCTCCTTGTCATGTGAGGTCTCACAGGAAAATACAAACCATCAATGAGTATGTCTTTAGCTAGAAAGGACCCGGGGAACCATTAATTCTTCTGCTGGTAAGTCACTCGAGAATTTTGTGTAAAAGAAAGAAGCAGTAGGATTTGTGTGTGCATGAACACACACACACACACACACACACACACACACACACATGCACAGACAAGAGTCTTTACCAAGTATTCACATCTTGAGAAGGATCTCTGAGACCTATTATTTCCTATTAATATCTTTTACTTGGATGAAAGGAACAAAATTGTGCTCCAATAGATTGTTATTCATATTTTGCAAAAGTATGATTAGGCTATGAATAATAGTGAGAAGGGAGGTAGTAATTAAGGTGCAAAGAATGGCCAATTTGACAAAACTGTGAGGATATAAAAAGGAATTTATCAATTGTATTATACATATATTAGTATGTATCATAATGTTCAGTCAACAATGGACAATGGTATTACTGGAAGGAAGAAGTACCATGGGTTAGATGGATGTTACTTAAATATGTTTATATTTTATTATAATCTTAGGAAGAATAACAATTTTTAGCTGCTGTGGCTGACCAGCAGACCCTGAGTGACAGATGAATGATTACTCTGACACAGGATTGCTGTGAAAGAGAGGGCTAAGAGACTGCCTGGCTAAAGGAACCAGACAGCCTTGATAGCCTGCCGCTTCAGGCTTTTATTGTAACAGCGGTTTGAGATAAAGTTTATCTATTAGATACAATCAGTAGGGTAAGTAATCTTGGGAGGACACATGTATCTGCAGTGTCTTTTAAGCAAGGACACTTAAATATTAAGCATAAAGATTCTGGTAAACACCTGGGAGCTCAGACTTGTTTGGAAAAGTCAAGGCAGGGTCTGCTGCCTTTGGCAAGGTCCTCCTAGAGGCCCCGGACCTTTTAGAGATTCCTTCTTACAGATTTCCAACCAAGTCTCCTGTGCTCTCCCACATTTAGCACCATGTAAAATGGAATAAAATCAAACTAGAAGGGTATCAATTGCAGATGGGATTATATGAAAGACAAAATAAAATACCTTCAGAATGCAAAGGAAATAATCCCAAAGGGATGGAAGAAGTCTTTGGGGGATGGTATACTATTTTCTCATAAGGCACAAACATCTGAATCCCCACATTTTTAGGACTGCAAGATAATTTTCAATTTCAGTCTTCATGTAGATGTATTTATGTCATAAGCTTGTATGAAAAATAGAAATACAAAAATATTTGCCTCAATAATGCAAACATATTAGCACATCTTTATGCAAATGAGAAATCTGGTACAAGCACAATGCCTTTTGACAATACTGATTTGTTACTTGCTTCTGTGAACAAAATATTAATAAATCCACTTAATGTTAAGACACTGTGCTACACACTTGGGAAACCTAAATGAATGATGGAGGCCTAAATAAATGAATGGTCTTGAGCACAAATTTAGGCAAAGTGGTTGGGGTAGAAATACACATTAGAAATTTGTCAAATTGCATTCAATAATTTGCATATCCATGCCAACTTTTATTTATAGCATGAATATCCACAGTCAACATAAGATCATTAAATACTGAGAGCAAAAAGAAAGAACATCAGCAACCCCTGTACAAATAGGATAAAACACAGGAAAGTGAAATATGCTACAAGGGACCTAAAACACATTGATCAAATCCACTTCCCATAGCAGGTAATATAAAAATGAAAAATGCCTAATTGAGGTCCTTTCATATCCTGGATGATGTACTCATTTCTGCATGATTTTTAAAAAATCTTCATTTATCACACCTTGACATCTTTTCTCTGGAACCATTTTTTCTGTTACTTATAAAGTCTTTATTTCTTAGTTCACACTTTTTCATAGAAAATTCTTTTTTCCTACTTATTTCTACTAAACCTATGTGTCAACAATTATAAAAAAAATGACAAATTAGTTAGTTTACCTCTTTTTACTTATGTAGACATGTTTGTGTAATTAAAATAAAGTATGTATGAAAAGTTTAATTTCACAATAAATTTTTCTTTATGTATTACTGTAATTGTAAATTTATAGTGAATGGGTCTAATAAATGCATGCATTCACCAGTCACCATGAGTTAGCAAATGCATACAGCTGAGGCATGGCTTAGTTCACATTGGAATATCGGCTGGCATGTGTTAAAACTACTGCAGAAAGTCACTCCAAGTGCCAATAGAACCAATTACCACATGTAATATGGTGTGATCATGTGCTAATCATTAGCCAAACACTGTTTACAAGCAATGACTCTCAAATTTAAATATATAGACTATAGCTGTCGATATGTAATATTCATTTCTATTGATGAAATTACTACAGTGTTTTTCCCCAGCATATGGCCTATTCACTAAAATTTGTTAAAAATAACAGTGAATTAATAAAGAAGTTTTAACCTATTGGTTTAATTATAAGCAAATCTTGGTTTAAAATAGTTAAAATTAACAAGATGTTAATTTTCACATATGACACATGGGCCAGAAATTTTGTCTGTTAAATTCAAAATCCTTTAAATCAAGGTCTGCAAAATCAAAGGTTTACTGTACTGCATTTACTGATGCTGCCATCTTGATGGGAATCCTTGGCTTCAATTCCTTATTTGTAGAATTGGATTTCCTTTCCATCTTAAATAATAAATTATTTGGTCACATTTCACAAGAAAAATATTTAAAACTACTTCCATATATTATTATTTTTCTTATTGTCTCTAATATACAGGGGTGGGCAAAAATAGGTTTACAGATGTGAGTGTAAAACTCAGAGCTTATTCTTATAAAGTTATATAAATGTTTTACTTTACTCTCATTCTCTACAACCACATCAGAAATACAACTGTATAAAAGAAAAATAATCATTCTGATCCACATGAAATATAGCTTAACAGAAATCCTACTACTAAGAATATAAGGAAGCCACAAACATTGGTAAGAGGGGCAGAGACACTGCACAGGCTGGCCCCACATGCATGTGTGGCAGATAAAGCTTCCCTAACTGGGTGAAGGAAATAGAATACAAATCCAGGAAGTGCAGAGAGTTCCAACTAAGATGAACCCAAAGAATCTCACACCAAGACACATCATAATTACAATTCAAAAGGTTAAAGACATATGGACCTTAAAAGAGCAAGAGAAAAGCAGTTACCTACCTATAAGAGAACTCCCATAAGACTGTCAGCTGATTTCTCAACAGAAACTTCATGCCAAAAGGAATGACAAGAAATATTTAGAGTGATGAAAAGCAAAGACTTGCAATCAAGATTACTCTGCCCAGCAATGATATCATTTAGAATTGAAGGACATATAAACAACTTCCAGGAAAAGAAAGAGTTAAAAGAGTTCAGCATCACCACCAAAGCAGTATTACATGACATGTTAAAGGGGAAGAAGGAAGAAGAAGAAGAAAAAGGAGGAGGAGGAGGAGGAGGAGGAGGAGGAGGAGGAGGAGGAGGAGGAGGAGGACAAGAAGAAGAAGAAGAAGAAGAAGAAGAAGAAGAAGAAGAAGAAGAAGGAGAAGAAGAAGAAGAAGAAGAAGAAGAAGAAGAAGAACAACAACAACAACAACAACAACAATAACAACAACAACAACAACAACAGCAACAAGAAGAACAAGAACAAGAGGATTAAAAATATGAACAATAAAATGTCAATAAATACATATCTATCGACAATTGCATCCACCTCCCCTCAGAAAAAAAAAACCCACACCCACAAAATAGAGAAACAAGCAGAACAGAAACTAACTCAGAGGTATAAAGAACATTTTGGTGGTTATCAGACCAGAGGAGGGTTGGGGAGTTTAGTAAAAAAGTTTGAAGTGATTAAGAAGTACTAATTGGTAGTAACAGAATAGTCATGGAGATGTAAAATACAGCACAAGGAATACAGTCAATAATATTCTCATTATGTATGTATTTTGTTAGATTGGTATAAGATTTATCAGGATAATAACTTAGTATTTTATATAAGGTCTAATCATTGGGGGCACTCCTTAAACTAATATTTAATATTGTATGGCAGCTATAATTGAAAAATAAAAAATATTTCAAACAATAATACAAATAAAATTGAAAATATTAATATTTATATCAATTCTATAGGTATAAATAGAAACTCCCTCTCAAACATTTGATATAAGTTTACCTTTCCTTTGTTTTATACATTTATTGTGAAAATATTCACACATGTTCATGCAGTTAAACAATAGTATCATTAATCATTAAGTGTCATTCAACCAGGTTCAAAAGGTGTTAGTCTATGACCAATGACCATTTTCTTGTACACACACAATCTCACACTGCCTTATAATTTCTTTTTATTAAAATAAATTTTTATTTACTTTAAGAGAGATAGGAATGAAGAGGGAAAAAGAGATAGAAACATCTATGAGAGAAAAATAGTGATTAGCTGCCTCTTTCATGCCCCCTACTGGGAACGAACCCACAACCTGGGTATGATTCCTGACCAGGAATCAAACCAGTGACAGCTTGGTGCAAAGGACAAGAGTCAACCAACTCAGCCACATGCACCGTGATGCCTTAAAATTTCTTAAGGACAAATGCGTGAAGTATTCTGAGACATGTCTTGAGTCAAACACTAATACATTTTAACACTTGTCTTTTTCTTCCTCCTCCACCTTGGCCTGCTCATAACCCCAAACACTGTCTCTACTCTGCTTTTTATTTTCTCTTCCAGTGTGCTACTATGCTGGTACGAGCCTGCCAGAGAACAGACTCAAAGTCAATGCTGAATGCCCAGCTCAGAGGGAACAGTGATGCTTCCTGCCAATGTGTTCACCAATGGCTGTGTATGGTGGCTCCATAATGGCTGTGTGTTCACCAATGGCTGTGTATGGTGGCTCCATAATGGCTGTGAGTGAGGCCCTGGTGTGTGTCAGGAACACTCTCCTGTCACTCTGGCTGGCGGTAGTTCTGTTCCTATATGGATGGTCCCAGGTTGTGCACTCCCGACCCCATGGTGCCCCAGAAGTGGTGATTCCCTTGAAGGTAGCAGGCTTTGGCATGAAGACTAAAGACTGGCTCTCTTACAGAATGCATTTTGGGGGCCAGAATCAGATAATCCACATGAAGGTCAACAAGCATTTTCTGTCCAGACACTTCCGAGTGGTTACCTACTCAGACCAGGGTGCTCTCTTTGAGGACCAGCCTTTTGTAAAGAATGACTGCTACTACCAGGGTTATGTGGAGGGGGACCCAGAATCCCTGGTTTCCTTCAGTACCTGTTTGGGGGGCTTGCAAGGAATATTACAGACAAATGACATTGTTTATGAAATAGAGCCCGATACACTTTCTACCATATTTGAACATTTCATATATAAAGTGGACAGTGAGGAGACACAATTGCCACCCATGAGATGTGGAGTAACAGATGAAGAAATAGCACGACAACTGAAGTTTCAGGAGAGTGTTAATTTCACTTTGATGCAGAGTGGGTATGAAGGCTGGTGGACACACAACCGGCTTCTTGAACTGGCAGTGGTGGTGGACCACAATCGCTATCTTCATCACCAAAGTAACACCACAGCTGTGCAGTATGAAGTATGCTTTATTGTCAATGAAGTTGAATATTTTTTATATTCTCTAGATGTTGATGTTGTTTTAATGGGAATTGAGGTCTGGACTGAAAAAAACCCTATTAAAATAGGTTCGATAGGTAATGTCCTGGGCACATTTTGCAATTGGAAGCAAACTAGCTTTAACAGCCGCCTTCCACATGATGTTGCACATCTTTTGGTAAAACATAGCTATGGTATTACTCTTGGCATAGCCTTTATTGGAACAGTATGTAACTTTACATATAATTGTGGAGTGGAAAGTTTAATGTACAATAAATTGAGTGCTGTTGCACACACTGTTTCCCATGAGATTGGTCATAATTTTGGGATGAATCATGATGACAAAACTTGTATATGTGGACATAAACAATGCATAATGTATCCAGTAAGATCAAATGGAATAAGATTCAGCAACTGCAGCTATGCTAGCTTCATCAACACCACAGCAGGGCAAAACTGTATGTACGTTTCATCAAATGCAGGGAACATCTTCACACTTGCACGGTGTGGGAACAGTGTGGTTGAAGAAGGAGAAGACTGTGACTGTGGCGCTTTACATTTGTGTATGGAAGATCCGTGCTGTGAGTCAGACTGCACTCTCAGCCCTGGGGCTGCTTGTGCTTCTGGGCTTTGTTGCAGACACTGTCAGATCGCTCGAAGAGGAAAAGTTTGTAGAAAAAAGAAAAATGAATGTGATCTCCCAGAGTGGTGCAATGGGACATCCTACCATTGTCCAGAGGATGTGTATGTGCAGAATGGGATCTCATGCAAGGGCGGTGGCTACTGCTATGAAAACAGATGCAATAACCGTGAAGAGCAGTGTAGGAACGTATTTGGCAAAGAGGCCAAGAGTGCAAATCAGAATTGTTACACGGAAATGAACACCCGAGGTGACCGTTTTGGGAACTGTGGTTTAATGAACGGTGCGTACATAAAATGTAGCATCTCAGATACCTTGTGCGGGAGGATTCAGTGTGAAAACGTGACAAAACTTCCCCTTCTGAGAGATCATTCTACTGTGCATTGGACTCACTTCAATGGCGCCACCTGCTGGGGTACCGACTACCACTTCGGGATGACCCTACCTGACATTGGTGATGTGAAAGATGGGACAGAGTGTGGGGCAGAACATGTCTGCATCCAAAGGAAGTGTGTCCATAGGTCACTTCTGGTAACTAGTTGTTCACCTAAGAGCTGCAATCTGAAAGGAGTCTGCAACAACAGGCAGCACTGCCATTGCAACTCGCAGTGGGAGCCTCCCTTCTGCCTGGAAAGAGGCCATGGAGGTAGTATTGATAGTGGCCCACCCCCTGGGAGAACAGTGAGACAAAAGACCAATTACCTGGGACCACTTTGGTTGATTCGTTTCATTCTTTTATTATGCTTGTTAATTTTGGGTTTTCTGACACGCAGAAGAACAGATAAGAGTGAAGAGCAGAATGTGGCACCTTCACATGAGTAAGAAGATCAAAATGTCAACACTTTACCTAAGGAGGAAGAGAAAGATATTGCAATATCATCTAAGGAAGAACAGCAAAATGTTCCACTGCATTTTAGAAAGAAAAGCAACAATTTACAATTTTTAAAAAGACGCCCAATTTCCTATGTATAAATTTTAGTCTCCTGGCTGTTACAGGAAAAATGCTACAGCATGTGTCACAAACCATTGACATAATGTCTGTGAATTTTTATTATTTGTAATCATAAAACATTGGTCATTAAATAACTGGCAAAATATCTTAATTCCTAGAATATCAATATCTTTCATGATTTTAAATAGTGTTTAATTTTCATGGAACTACTCTCTGTGTTTCCTGAGCAAAAGTACAGCTAATAAATACTGTGTCTTTGTGTGTTTTTAATTTGCTGTCTCAGTTCTAACTACCCTTCCCATTTGTACTCTGCTTTGTCACACAGAGAATGCAAACATAGAAATTAAATTTCTTTGCCAGTCCTCTCATTTTTAGTTTCTTCAATAATTGGCAATTGGGAAGCAGAGAGGAAACTTGGGAAATTTTCTGATTACTATTCATGCCAGTCATGCCTCATTAACAGCTCTAGTCTTTGCAAAGATAGTAACTTCCACATTATTACTATATATACTATATATACTATAGCATTGTGCAAAAGTGGGTTTACAGTTGTGAGTATGAAAAACAGAGTTTAATTTATTATTTATTAATTATTGTGTTATTTTCCATACAAATGACTGTCAACCTACATTTGGCCACCTCTGATAAGAACTTACAACTTTTGGGAGTAGAAAAAAGATGGCGACTGGCAGGAAAGAGGTGAGGGATAGGAAGTGAGTGAATGAGGGGATAAAAGGAGAGTGTGTGGATGTATGTGGTGTGTGTGTAAGTGAGTGAGGGACAGTTAAATCTGGCAGGAGTAGCAGGGGGTGGCAGACCAGGCTCTCTGGGACAGGGAGAGACTACCACTGCTGCGGCCACTCCCCAGACTGCGAGACTCGGGGCTTTGATCCCACACCATCTTGAAGGGGGAGTGGCCTCTTCTAGGAACTCATCATCACCACCCCCCAGACAGGCCTTGGACACTGCCCATGGCCCATCAGCCACTTCAGCCAAAATCCTGCTGCCCCACCCGCAGACCTGTGGACTCTGGGACCTTCACCTCCAAAGGTATACCACTCCCACAGCAGTAAGTGCAACTTCCCCTGCCCCAGCCACAGACCTCCAGAAGTCACATACCCACGTTTCCAACATTTGTGTGTTTCTAGCACACAGCCTTCCAGGGAGCACCACTCCATAGGCAGCTTTTGGGAGCTACTGTGAGCCCCCGCTGGGTGTGATTTTGTACAGACATGGGCGCACTGCCCCACAATAGAAATTCTGAATTCCCTCTTCCTGAATAACTGCCCACAGACAACCCAGCTGCGCAACTTCAGCGCCCGGGCCCCTCAGAGTGCGTCTGAGCTCTGCACAGGAAAAGGCACTGCCACAGTCGCACATTTCCAACAAGCAGGTACCCTGAGCCCATCTACTCACAGGGCACTCTGGGGAGCTGCTGTGAGCCCTGGCTGGGTGTGATCTTGGACAAACAGGGATGCACTCCCCCGGCAGTAGAAATTCTGAATTAACTCATCCTGAACTCCTGCCCACAGATGCCTTGATTATGGGGCTTCAGTGCCAGGGCCCTTCAGAATGCTTCAGTGCACCGCCATGCTGGCAAAGGCACCACGGGTGCCCCTGTGAGCAGTCACTGGGAGCGCGCACCTATCCACCACAGGTGCAGCAGCAAAAACCTGAGACTTCCCACCACACAGCTGCAGAACTCTGAACACTACAGGCACACGCTTTTCTGGCACGCAGGCCTCCCAAGCCCACAGCAGCTCTTGGATGCTGCTGTGAGCCCCTGCTGGGCACAAACTTATATAAACAGGAGAACACTGCTGGGCTGAAGAAATGCTGAATTCCCTCTTCTGGGATACCTGCCCACAGACACCGCAATCCTGTGGCTTCAGTGTCAGGGCCCTTCAGAGTGTGTCAGTACACTCTGCTGGAAAACGCACTATGGGTGTCCCTGTGAGTTGCCACTGGATGCTGCCCACCCCAAAACTACAGAACTCTGGACATCACAGGCATGCCTTTTTAGAGTGCAGGCCTCCTGAGCCCCACCACCCAACAAATGGTTCCTAGGTGCTACTGTGAATCCCTGCTGGGCATGCATGATTTCGATCAAGGGCACAAGACAACAAAATTGGGACAACCACTCCATGGCTGCTGACTTCTAGACACCACAGTTGCACCTTTCCAGCTCGCAAGCCTACATCAAGAGAACCCAAATAGCTCAATTAGGGAGCTACGCTAGATTATTAAGCCCAGGAGACTTGAGACATCACACCAGTAACACCATCCTCAAAAGAACCTGGATAGCAAAGCAAATGGATCTACAATTAAAACATTACAGCAAAACATGGGAAGACAAAAAAGCAATCCCCAAAGGAAAGAAAAAGAGGAATCACCAGAAGGGGAGTTAAATGAAATTGAGGCTAGTAACATATTAGAGAAAGAATTCAGAGTAATGGTTATAAGGATGCTGAAATGGCTGGATGACAAATACACACAACTCAATGACAAATACACAAAACTCAATGAGAATTATAAGGAGCTGAATGACAATGTCACCAACATGAAAAGGAACCAAGAGGAAATGAAGAATGACATAGCTGCACTAAAGAACACAATGGAAGGCTTAAAAGGAAGACTAGAAGGGGCTGAGGAACACATCAGTGAATTAGAAGACAAGGTAGGAAAAAACACATAACCATAGCAACAACTGGAAAGAAAATTTAAAAAGCAAGAGAAGATCCTAAGGGAGCTTTGGGACAACACAAAAAGAAACATCATTTGCATAATAGGGATACCAGAAGGAGAGGAAGAGAAGCAAGGAATAGAAAATCTATATGAATGAAATAATGACAGAAAACTTCCCTGATATTGGCAAGAAAAAAGCTATGCAAGTCCAAGAAGCACATAGAGTCCCAAACAAGATGAATACCAAAAGACTGACACCAAGACACATCATAATTAAATTGGCAAACACCAAAGACAAAGTAAGAATCTTAAAGACTGCCAGAGAAAGACAGAAAGTTACCTACAAGGGATCTCCTATTACAATATCAACTTATTTCTCAACAGAAACACACCAGACCAGAAGGAAATGGAATGAAATATACAAAATGATGCAAAGCAAGGGACCGAACCCAAGAATACTGTACCCAGCAAGGCTATAATTCAAAATTGAAGGTGGAATCAGAAGCTCCACATACAAAAAATGGCTAAGAGAGTTTATTACCACCAAGCCAGCAACGCACGAAATGCTAAAGAGACTGCTGTAAAAAGAAGAAACAGAATAGCAAGAAGAAACACAAACATTAAGAATAAAAATGACGACAAACAAGTACTTATCAATAATAACATTAAATGTAAATGGATTAAATGCTTCAATCAAAAGACATAAGGTAGCTGAAAGGATAAGAAAATATGAACCATATATTTGCTGTCTGCAAGAGACCCACCTCAGAACAAAGGATTCACACAATCTGAGAATGAAGGGATGGAAAAAAATTTTCAGGCAAATGGAAATGAGAAAAAAGCTGGGGTAGCAATATTTATATCTGACAAAATAGACCTCAAAGTAAAGGAGACCTCAAAGTAAAGGCCATAACAAGAAATAAGGAAGGCCACTACATAATACTAAAGGGAGCAATTCAGCAAGAAGATATAACTTTGCTAAACATATTTGCACCCAATACAGGAGCACCCAAATACATAAAAAAAACTTCTGGAAGATATCAAGTGAGAGATTGACAATAATACAGTCATAGTAGGGGAATTCAACACACCACTGACATCACTGGATAAATCCTCTAGACAAAAAATTCAGCAAAGAAACAGCAATCCTAAATGACTCAATAGATCAGATGGACTTAATTGACATCTTCAGAACATTTCACCACAAAGCTAAAGAATATACATTCTTCTCCAGTGCACACAGGACATTTTCAAAGATAGACCACATATTAGGACACAGGCAAAGTTTCTTCAAATTCAAGAGGATAGAAATCATAACAAGCATCTTCTGAGATCACAATGGCATAAAACTAGAAATAAACTACAATAAAAACAATGAAAAAATCAAACCTTGGAAGCTAAATAGTATGCTATTAAACAATGATTGGGTTACCAAAGAGATCAAAGAAGAAATAAAAAACATCCTGGAAACTAATGACAATGAAAACACAACAATCCAAAACCTATGGGACTCAATGAAAGCAGTACTGAGAGGGAAGTTTATAGCTCTACAGGCCTACTTCAAAAAAACAAGAAAAACTTGTAATAAATTATTTAACCTTGCAACTTAAAAAATTAGAAAGAGAGCAATAAGAAAAGCCCACAGTATCCAGAAGGAAAGAAATAATAAAGGCCAGAGCAGAAATAAATGACATAGAAACCAAAAAGACGATACAAAAGATCAATGTAACCAAGAGCTGGTTCTTTGAAAGGATAAAAGAGATTGATGAACCTCTAGCCAGGCTCACATAGAAACAGAGAGAGAGAAGACCCAAATAAACAAAATCAGAAATGAAAGAGGTGAAATAACAACAGACCCTATAGAAATACAAAGTATTGTTAAAAAATACTATGAACGCCCTGACCAGTTTGGCTCAGAGGATAGAGCATTGGCCTGTGGACTGAAGGGTCCTGGGTTCAGTTCCGGTCAAGGGAATGTACCTTGGTTGCGGGCACATCCCCAGTGGAGGGTGTGCAGGAGGCAGCTGAATCGATGTTTCTCTCTCATCTATGTTTGGAACTCTCTATCCCTCTCCTTCTCCCTTCCTCTCTGTAAAAAAATCAATAAAAAAATACTATGAAAAACTATACTCCAACAAACTAGACAACCTGGAGGAAATGGACATATTCCTAGAAAAATACAATCTTCCAAAACTCAATCAGGAAGAATCTAAAAACCTGAATAGGCTGATAACTATGGAAGAAATTGAAGCAGTCATCAAAAACTTCCAGCAAACAAAAGCCCCGGCACAGACGGCTTCACAGGGGAGTTTTACCAAAACATTCAAGGAAGAACTAAAACCTATCCTCCTCAGACTATTCCAAAAAATTCAAGAGGAAGGAACACTTCCAAGCTCATTCTATGAAGCCAGCATCACCCTAATACCAAAACCAGATAGACAAAACAATGAAAGAGAATTACAGGCTAATACCCCTCTTGAAAATAGATGCCAAAATCCTCAACAAAATTCTAGCAAATCAGATCCAGCAGTACATTAGAAAGATCATATGCCATGATCAAGTAAGTTTTATCACAGGGATGCAAGGATGGTACGATATCCGCAAATCAATAAACGTGATACATCACATTAACAAATTGAGAGATAAAAATCACATAGTCATATCAATTGACGCAGAAAAAGCATTTGACAAAATCCAATATCCTTTCTTGATAAAAACTTTCAGCAAGGTGGAAATAGAAGAATCAAACCTCAACATAATAAAAGCCATTTATGCCAAACCCACAGCCAACATTGTACTCAATGGGCAAAAACTAAAACCATTTCCCCTAAGAGCAGAAACAAGACAGGGATGCCCACTCTCACTCCTGTTCGATATAGTACTGGAGGTATCAGCCATTGTGATCAGACAAGAAGAAGAAATAAAAGGCATACAAATTGGGAAAGAAGAAGTAAAACTGTCATTATGTGCAGATGACATGATACGGTACATAGAAAGTCCTGAAGACTCCATCAAAAAAAATGTTAGACTTAATAAATGAATTCGGAAATATAGAAGGATACAAAATTAATGCCAAAAAATTTATGACATTTCTATACACCAATAGTGAACTTACAGGAAGCGAGACTAAAAAAGCAATCCCATTTACTATCACACAAAAAAAAATTAAGATACCTAGGAATAAACTTAACTAAAGAGGTAAAAGACATGTACGCAGAAAACTACAGGATGTTGAAAAAAGAGATAGAGGAAGGCATAACCAATGGAAGAACACACCGTGTTCTTGGATTGATAGAATCGACATCATTAAAATGTCTATACTACCCAAAGCAATCTATAGATTCAATGCACTTCCAATTAAAATACCAACAGCATATTTTACAGATCTAGAAAGAACTCTCCAAAAATTCATCTGGAATAAAAAAAAACAAAAACAAAAACAAAAACGAATAGCTGCAGTGATCCTGAAAAAGAAGAACAAAGTAGGAGTGATCTCAATACCAGATATCAAAATGTATTACAAAGCCACGGTTCTCAAAACTGCCTGGTACTGGCACAAGAACAGACATATAGATCAATGGAATAGAATAGAAAACCCAAACCACTATGCTCAATTAATATTTGACAAAGGAGTCAAGAACATACAATGGAGTCAAGACAGTCTCTTCAATAAGTGGTGCTGGGAAATTTGGTCAGACACATGCAAAAAAATTAAACTAGACACCAAGTTACACCATACACAACAATAAACTCAAAATGGATAAGGGACTTAAATGTAAGATGGGAAACCATAAAAATATTAGAGGAATCCAAAGGCAGCAAAATCTCAGACATATGCCGAAGCAATTTCTTCACCAATACCACTCCTAGAGCAATGGAAACTAAAGGGAAATTAAACAAATGGGACTACATCAAAATAAAAAGCTTCTGCACAGTAAACAAAACCATCAATAAAACAACAAGAAAGCCCACTGCATGGGAGAGCATATTTGCCAATGATATCTCTGATAAGGGTTTAATCTCCAACATTTACAGGAAACTCATACAACTTAACAAAAGGAAGACAAACAACCCAATAAAAAAAATGGCAAAGGACCTCAATAGATACTTTTTGAAAGAAGACATAAGGAAAGCCAAGAGACATATGATAACATGCTCAAAATCACTAATCATCCAGGAGATGCCAAGCACAATGACAATGAGGTACCATCTCACTCCTGTCAGAATGGCTATCATCAACAAATCAATCAATACATGACAAATGCTGGAGAAGATGCGGAGAAAAAAGAACCCTCATGCACTGCTGGTGGGAATGCAGACAGGTGCAGGCACTGTGGAGAACAGTATGGAGTTTCCTCAAAAAACTAAAACTGGAACTTCCATTTGACCCAGTGATCCCACTTCTTGGAATATATCCCAAGAAACCAGAAACACCAATCAGAAAGGATATATGCACTCCTATGTTCATAGCAGCACAATAGCTTACAATAGCTAAGATTTGGAATCAGTCTAAGTGCCCATCAGCAGATGAGTGATCAAAAAACTTTGACACATCTACACAATGGAATACTATGCTGCTGTAAAAAGGAAGGAACTCCTACCATTTGCCACAGCATGGATGGAACTGGAGAGCATTATGCTAAGTGAGATAAGTTAGTCGGAGAAAGATAAATATCATGTGTTCTCATTCATTTGGATTATAATAAACAACATAAACCGATGAATAAAAATAGATCTAAATACAGAGAAGCATCAATCAGATGCTCAAACCTCAGAGGGAAGGCAGGGGAATGTGGGGCAAAAGGGGGAGAGATCAACCAAAGGACATGTATGCATGCATATAAGCATAATCAATGGATACAGACACCGGGGGATGAAGGCATGAGTGGGGGAATGGGAGGACAATGGGAGGATAAGGACACATTTGTAATACTTTAATCAATAAAGGAAAAAAAACTTACAACTTTCTCTCTCTGCGTTATTTCACTTAGCATAATACTCTCATGGTCCCTCTAGGCTGTCTCAAAGAGTAAGAGATCCATCTCCCTTAAACTGCATAGTATTCCATGGTGTAAATGTACCACAGATTTTTTTGCCACTCATCTACTGATGGGTACTTACTTGGACTCTTTCCAGATTTTAGCTAGTGTAAAAAGCTCTGCTGTGAACATGAGGCTACATATATTTATTCTGATGAATGTTTCAGGATTCTTAAGATATATTCCTATAAGTGGGATCCCTGGCAGTTCAATTTTTTAAATTTTTTTTTTTGAGAATTCCATAATGTTTTCTACAGGGGATGTACCAGTCTGCATTTCCACCATCAGTGTACTAGGGTTCCTTTTTCTCTTTTTTGTTAACTCTCAATTTCCTAATTTACTTTTCTCTAGTATTTAAAATGCTTGCTATTTTATTCCATCTGTTAGATTTACCTGGCCCAAAACCTCCTAAAATATTAGGAGGAAGCCTCTACATGCTTTGAGTACTCCCTGAAAATGGCTAATATTTTCTGGATCCCCAGATGAAACCCCCCAAAATATCAGAAAATAAAGAGACAAAAGCTAATTATAAAAATCAGAGTTCAACTATTTTCTCAGGAAACCATACAAACCATTACATGATTTTTTAACTTCTCCCAGATTACCTTTTTCCTACATATTGGACCAATTGAATATAGATAATGGATTCTTACTGTAACCATTAGTAACAATTTGTATCTCCTTATGTAAACCTTTGTCAATACACTTCTCAACTCATCAAATAGACTCCCTGTTTTTAAATACAGACAGGTGGTTTTTTGTTGTTTTTTTTAAAATATATTTTATTGATTTTCTACAGAGAGGAAGGGAGAGATAGAGAGCTAGAAACATCGATGAAAGAGAAACACCGATCAGCTGCCTCCTGCACATCTCCCACTGGGGATGTGCCCTCAACCCAGGTATATGCCCTTGACTGGAATCGAACCTGGGACCCCTCAGTCCGCAGGCCGATGCTCTATCCACCGAGCCAAACCGGTTTTGGCCAGACAGGTGGTTTTTTAAGTACTTAAGTAACCCCCTTAGTTGCTCACATTTTATTCATAGCCGAATGTAATTATTTATTAGCAAGAATCTAAGACACCAGATTTTACCTCTTTGTGTATCCAGGTTTCACTCTGACCCAAAGTTAATAAACTAAAATATGTAAATCACAATTTCTTGATTGTCCCAAATACATGAAACAACAAACTTTAGAAACTCCCCCTTTTGCTCCAGACTCCCCTGCCTTCCCTCTGAGGTTTGAGTCTTAAATAAATAAATAGTTTTCAAGTATTTATTGATCAACAAGACAAAATCTATAACAATAACTAGTACATCTTTTATACCTGGGTAAAGACTTGTAAGCAAGATGAAATTAACAATCAATTATGAAAAGAAAACCATGTAGCAAAATAAAGTTATCTAAATTAATCTTTAGTATACTCTTCTAATTAAGAGTAGAGCATATAGAAAACTGGATAGGGCCAAATTTTTCTCATAATGCCTATGATAGTCTCATATATTTACCCCTCCAACTCATCTAATATGTAGATAAATGAATGTTCCTACAGAACCATTAAATTAGGTGAAAGAAATGAAGAACGTCCTGATCGAATTTTGTTTTGTAGCATCTAGTTGTATATCCAAAGTGTTACGGTCACCGAAGGAGGAATACATGAGGCCAAAGTGGTAATGGATTATAAATTAATTAGGTCATCTGGAGACCAGATGAGCTGAGCCCCAAAATGGCCCCTAAAGACAGGGAGTCAGAGGTTTATAAAGGACTCTAGGTGAGCTTTTTCTGGGCGGAGAATTCTCTGTGCAGATCTGGATTCTGAGAAACTCCATAAGGCAGAGATAATAGTCTTAGCAAGTGGAATGTGGTCTAAGCAAGTGGAATGTCCATTGTGAAGTGACCTAAAGGTCAGTTCCCAGGGGAGGGGGTATTGATTCAGTTATTCAATCAGACCTAACATTCCAGCCTTTTTGTTTTATAGAATAGGGACAAAGATCGTACCTTCCATAGGCACTTCCTGCTGTGAGAGGTGAGGTCGAGATCACAGGGAAATAGACTTTGATAGTAGGGGGCTGGATGAGGGGCCGCAGCAGCATGACTACCCCAAGAGATTGGATGGCAAAGGCTAAGAAAAGGGTCCTGTTGAGTGACTTGGTTGGTAAAAGCTGGTCCTGAAGCTCACAGCATCACTTGTCCGGTTTTGTGCTTTTCTGGGTCTGGAGTTGAAATACAACTGAGGCCTAGATGTTATTTTTAGGGAGGATAATATCAGGGGCCTTAGTTGCCTGACTAGTTATTTGCTAGAGTAGGATAGGTTACCCTGGGCATGAGGTTCTTGTTTTCCCAGTTTTGCCACTTGCTGGCATCCAGGGCTTTCTGGCCCAGTGAGTTTCTATACCTGTACCTGGCCCATCATCCTTGTTCTGGGGGGATCAAAGGGACCATGAGGCCTGGACACAAAAGGAGGTTATGATGGGGTCTAGGGGTGTTATTTCCTGAGCACAAGTATGGCTTGTAACCTGGTAGAGACAAATTGTTTTATAAATTTTAATATTACTGGGGCGAACGCTAGACGAACAAGAATTAACATAAATGGTCTGGTAGAAGGAAAGAGACGTTAATTTGGAGGGCTGTACTCCACTATACCAAAATGAGGTTTATCCTCCATTCATTTACTCTGCAAACTGCTTGCTGGATTTGCTAAATGGCTGCAAACTGCCGTTTTACTATCTCAGTTTCCCTATTCTGCTTGTCCTGGCTTACTGGCCTGTGTCATTTATGTAACTTCCTTTTAACATTTCTCCCTACAAGCTTTCTATAACATACACAAACCTTTTTTCAACTTTTTGCAAACCTTCTTACAATGTTCACAAATATTCTTATAACTTTAACTCACTTTCTTTCTCCTTCAAAATGCATGTCCATGCCTCATACCTTCTGTTATCAAAATCATACAATTTCTTTCCAATTTAATTAGAATTCTTAACTCTTAGAAACTTTAATTTTCCAATGATTACCAAAAAGTAGTCAGCATTTCTTAGATTAACATTTATGAACAAACTTTAAACACACTCTTACTTTCAAGAAAATATACATTCAACAAAGCATAAGAGAAGTTCTGTAATAAAAACTAAGAGCAGGCTAATTGAAACATGTCTAGCAACCAATGTTTCAGTATTTTATGCTATTTTAAAATATTTAGATGTTTATTATTTAACCCAGCAAAGCCCTTAGGTTATGAAAGACTCTGGAAATTTATGTATAGGCATATAAGGCTGGAGAAAAGGCAAGGGAGGAGGGAGCAGGCCAGCAGCCTGTTGTCAGCTTCTAGCTACTTGGATTTAAAACTGCCACATTTTTCACTGCTGGTGGGAATGCAGACTGGTGCAGCCACTGTGGAGAACAGCATGGAGTTTCCTCAAAAAACTAAAAATGGAACTACCATTTGACCTAGTGATCTCACTTCTAGGAATATATCCCAAGAAACCAGAAACACCAATCAGAAAGGATATATGCACCCCTATGTTCATAGCAGCACAATTCACCATAGCTAAGATCTGGAAACAGCCTAAGTGCCCATCAGATGAATAGATGAGTGAATTAGAAAACCGTGGTACATCTATCTACACAATGGAACACTATGCTTCGGTAAAAAAGAAGGAACTCTTGCCTTTTCCAACAGCATGGATGGAACTGGAGAACATTATGCTAAGTGAAATAAGCCAGTCAGAGAAAGATAAATACCACATGATCTCACTCATTTGTGGATTATAGAGAACAACATAGACTGATGAACAGGGACAGATCCAAAGACAGAGAAACAGCGATCAGACTATTAATCCCCAGAGGGAAAGTAGGGGAGGGAGGGGGTAAGGGGAAGAGATCAACCAAAGGACTTGTCTGCATGCATATAAGCCAAACCAATGGACATGGACAACAGGGGGATGAGAACATGAGTGGGGGGGGGGGGTGTTATAGGGGGAATAAGGATACATTTGTAATACCTTAACTAATAAAGAATTAAAATAAATAAATAAATAAATAAATAAATAAATAAATAAATAAAATGATAAAACTGCCACATTTTTCCTTAGAGATAACATGCTAAGGTTTGGGTGATAATGAGTTCAGCTTCTGATGATAGCCTGATTGTTAAGTAAGCTTCGTAGTTTTGCAGTAAACAAAGTTGTTTTTGGGAAAGGGAGATGGGTGGGGGTTTGAGAAGGCACTGAGGTGAGAGCAGTTTTCAGAGCATTAAAGGGGTGAGAATGCTGACCTTGGGATCTGAAGGCTCAGTGAGGGGGTCCCTTTGCCATGTCATGTCATAGAGGAGTTTTGCAAGAAGACTGAAGTTGGGAACTCAGAGGCGAGAGTACCCAGCGAGCCTGAGAAAGGAGAGTATTTCTTGTTTAGAGGAGGGGACAAGGTGTTTACAGTCCAAAGAATGGCTCGGACTTGTGGGGTGAGAGAGCGAAACTGAGATAGGTGACTGGGCTTTATGAGGGGATGTACAGTAGCTCCAGTTGGGCACTGAGGTAGAACAAAAAGGGGGTATTAGTAAGATGCAGTGTAGAGGTGAGGTGGCCAATGGCTGTGAGACTAGTCTATCAACCCCCCATAATAAAGACTGAGGAGAGGACAAGGGTCCCAGCAAATTTGAAGAGGCCAAAATGAGTGGCCCCAGTGTCAATTAAAAAGGAGATTGGCTTACCTGCCACCGCAATCATTACCCAAGGTTCTGTCCTGGTTATGTAAATCTGTGGGGCACTGTCAGGGTCTGGGCAGCTTCAGTCTTCAGTGGTCAGTCCCAAGAGGTCTGGGAACTTTAAAGCAGATCCAGAGGGTGGCCTTGCTGAGGTTTGACTTGGAGGGGCCAGACTTCAATCTGATTTCCAGTGGCCTTCCCTCCCACACCTTGGGTGGGAGTCTCGGGTTTGAGCAGGACTTGGTTCAGTGTCCTTCCTTGTTGCATTTGAAGCATGGGCCCGGAGAAGGCTTAGCCCCTTACTTACCCTCAGTTGGAGGACCGGCACTTCATTTGTGGTTCATGAGAGAGGTGGCTAGGAATTGAAAGACCTCCTTCTGGGCCTCAGCCTTGGCCTGATCGCGCCTTTGTTTTTGGATTTGGGAATCCACCTCTCTATTGTTACAGACCTTAAAGGCCAGGTTAATGAGGTCTTTTGAGGGGTTTGTGGATCTGGGTCCACTTTTTGAAGTTTGTGGCATATGTCTGGGGCTGATAGGGATATAAAATGGGTGTTTAGAAGAAGACTCCCTCTGGGGAGATGGAGTCTAAGGTGGTAAATTTCTGTAAGGCCTCCGTGAGGAGGAAGAGAAAGAGAGCTGGTTTTTCATCAGGGCCTTGCATGATTTCATTAAGTTTGTCATCATTGACCACAATACCCTCAGTTCCTGCTACCTCCATCAGGGGGAGAATTGGTGAGGGAATATAAAAGGCTGTTGAGGAGGGTGGGCTTTGGGTGGCCTGAGAGCAAGTGTAGGTGGCAAAAGGCTGTTTTAGAGCTGGCATTATTGGGATTTGGGCTCTCAGGGGCTGGGAGATAAGGTAGCTGGTGGTTAGGAGGGTCTGGGCTTTGGGAATTTATTGCAGGTGAGGGAGGGGATGTATAAGAGTTGGAGGTCAGTGGTCTAGTGGGTCAAAAAATAGATTCAGAATCAAAAGTGTTAGGTATATGATGTTTTGTGTGAAGGAGAAAGATCTGATGGCTAGAGCAGGATTGAGAGAGAGGATTGGGACTGAAGGGTGAAAAAGGCCTGGATATAGAGAATCTCTGACCATTTTCCATTGCAGTGACAGCAATTATCTAAATTGTGCAATGTGTTAAAATTAAAAGTGCCATTTTCAGACCATTGAGACTTACTATCTAGTTTATATTGTAGCCCAACAGTGTTACAAAATAAAATGAGGTGGTTGGGCATGATCTCCCCCGTGAGTGTGCAGAGGGAGTATAGCATGGCCCATAAGAGAGGAACAGTGAGTGACAGACCACAAATCCAAAGGTGACTGTTTAGGGCAGGCATCCCTGCTGCTAAACAAATCACCATGAGAAATGAGAGGTGAGCCTCTGGACTGGGCGTCCCCAATCCAGAAGGACCCAAAGCCAGATGGCTGAGGAGTTTTCTGGCCTCGCACTAGGACTTTTGAGATGAGAGACTTTCAAGAAGTCAGTAAGAGAGAGAGGACAGAAAACTCAAGAGAAGGGAAATTGTGGAATGTCACTCATCTAGAGAAGATTGGCCAGTGTGGGATGGAGGATCAGGAATGGAGAAGAGATGCCCGATCCAGCATCCTTCTTGGCTGGTTCAGGAGGGTTCATAAGGGAGGGAAGCCTATTCGAGGCTAGCAAACGAGTAGGGTTCAGAGGTCAGACCAGGTCAAGCTGCCGCTGCCTACTGCTCTCCTGCTCTCTGAGTAGCAAACTCAGAGTGACTAAAGCCGGAGCAATGGCTCCCCATCCCTGTGGAACCCCCTCGGGTTTTGGCACCAAATGTTCGGGTCGCCAAAGGAGGAATGCACGAGGGCAAAGTGGTAAGAGATTATAAATTGATTAGGTCATTTGGAGACCAGATGGGCTGAGCCCCAAAATGGCACCAGCCCCCCAAAGATGAGGAGTCAGAGGTTTTTAAAGGACTGTAGGTGGTCTTTTTCTGTGCATAGAATCTCTTTGCAGGTCCAGAGTCTAGGAAACTCCAGAGGGGAAAGATAATAGTTTTAGCAAGTGGAATGTGGTCTAAGCAAGTGAAATGTCAATTGTGAAGTGGCCTAAGGTCAGTTCCCAGGGGAGGGGGTATTGATTCAATTATTTGATCAGACCTAACACAAAGCTGTGGGAAAATGAGAAAATCCAATGAGGTGAATCAAGAAAGTCCAAGGAGGGACAAGGTGCAGCTCTGTATTTACTAAAATGGAAGGTTAATGTAAAGACACTGGCAGAAAATGCCAGAGAAAATCTCTTCTCTGTCCCACAGCTAAACTCTCAAGGACACTAAATAATAAATTTGTTTCTATGGTTTATCCCAGTCAACCTACTAAATGTCCGGATTAGCATTTTCATCTGCTAGCTAGTCAATTTACTAATTAAATTTATTCCCACATCCTTTGATTTATTATCCTCTCTCTTTTTCTGAATTTTATAGTTGTCTTTTCTTGCTGACATGTGTGTGTGTGTGTGTTTGAAAACATACTTTATTTGTTCAGTCTGCTCAGTGGTCAGCAGCAGCCAAAGATATTCTTGATGAAACAGACATTTTTCTTGATTTTGTGTCCAGACACTTGTGTATACGTCTTAATATATTTTCTTTTACCAACACCTTTGCATTTTATTTTTATTTTATTTTTTAAAAACTTTGTTGATGAAAGTATAACATAGGTCCTCCTTTTTTCCCCCATTAACCTCTTCCAGCCTGCTCCTGCCTTCCCTCCTGGCCCTCAACACCCCACTGTCTGTGTTCATGGGTCATTCGTATATGTATACAAGTTCATTGGTTGATCTCTTTCCACCAACCCTCCCCCTGCTCTCCTTCTGAGGTTCAACAGTCTGTTCATGTTTCTATGACTCTGGGTCTATATTTAATCATCATTTATTTGGTTCATTATGTTCCACATATGAGTGAGATCATGTGATACTTAACTTTCTCTGACTGGCTTATTTCAGTCAGACTAATACTCTCCAGGTCCACCAGGTGATGCTGTTGCAAATGGTAATAGTTCTTTTTATTTTATTGCCGCAGAGTATTCCATTGTGTAAATGTACCATACCTTTTTTATCCACTCATCTGCTGGTGGGCTCTTACTAGTAGGTTGTTTCTAAGTCTTAGTTATTGTAAATTGCACTGATATGAACATAGGGGTGCATATATTCTTTCTGATTACTGTTTCAGGTTTCTTAGGAATATTCCAAGAAGAGGGATGACTGAGTCAAATGTGAGTTCCATTTTTAATTTTTTGAGGAAACTCCATCCTGTTTTCCACAGTGGCTGTACCAGTCTGCATTCCCACTAGCAGTGTACTAGGGTTCCCTTTTCTCTACAACCTCCACAGCACTTGTCATTGTGAATTTGTTGATGATAGCCATTCTGACAGGTGAGGTGCTATCTCCTTATCATTTTGATTTGCATCTCTCAGATGATTAGTGACTTTGAACATTTTTTTTCATATGTTTCTTGGCTTTCTGATTGTCCACTTTGGAGAAGTGTATTTTTAGGTCCTTTGCCCGTTTTTGAATTGGATTGTTGGTCTTCCTTTTGTTAAGTTGTAGGAGTTCCCTATATATTTTGGAGATTAACTCCTTATCAGATATATCATTGGCAAATATGTTCTCCCATGTAGTGGGCTCTCTTGTTATTTTGTTGATACTTTCTTTTGCAGTGCAGAAGCATTTTATTTTGATGTAGTTCCATTTCTTTATTTTCTCCTTAGTTTCCATTGTCCTAGAAGAGGTATTGCTACAAGGGATGTCTGAGATTTTGGTGCCTAGGTTTCTTCTAGGACTTTTATGGTTTCAAGTCTTATATTGAAGTCTTTTGTCCATTTTGAATTTATTCTTGTGTATGGTATAAGTTGGTGGTCTGGTTTCATTTTTTTGCATGTACCTGTCCAATTCTCCCAACACCATTTATTAAAGAGACTGCCTCTGCTCCAATGTATGCTCTTGCCTCCTTCATCAAATACTGGTACTAATTGAGCATAGTGGCTTGGGTCAATTTCTGTGTTCTCTGTCCTGTTCCATGGATCTATAAGCCTGTTCTTGTGCCAGTACCAGGATGTTTTGAGCACAGTGGCTTTGCAGTATAACTTGATATCTGGTAATGTGATTCCTCCCACTTTGTTCTCTGATTTCCTCCAATTTTGCATTTCTTTTTCTCCATTGATGCAGCTATTTGGGATCTTTTTTGGTTCCATATAAATTTTTGAAGAGTTTTTTTCTATGTCTGTGAAATATGCTGTTGGTATTTTAATAGGGATTGCATTGAATCTGCAGATTGCTTTGGGTAATATAGACATTTTAGTGGTGTTGATTCTACCAACCCATGAACATAGTATATTCTTCCACTTCTTTATATCTTCCTCTATCTCTTTTTTCAATGTCCTGTAGTTTTCAGAATACAGTTCTTTTACCCCATTGGTTAAGTTTATTCCTAAGTATCTTAATTTTTTTGTTGCAATGGTAAATGGGATTGTTTTTTTTAGTTTCTCTTTCTCAGAGTTCACTATTGGTATATAAAAATGCTATGGAGCCCTGACTGGTTTGGCTCAGTGGATAGAGTGTCGGCCTGCGGACTGAAGGGTCCCAGGTTCGATTCCGGTCAAGGGCATGTACCTTGGTTGCGGGCACATCCCTAGTAGGAGGTGTACAGGAGGCAGCTGATCGATGTTTCTCTCTCATCGATGTTTCTAACTCTCTATCCCTCTCCCTTCCTCTCTGTAAAAAAATCAATAAAATATATTTTAAAAAATGCTATGGAGTTTTGGGTGCTAATTTTGTATATTGCTTCATTTCCGAATTCATTTTTTAAATCTAGTAGTTTTCTGATGGAGTCTTTAGGGTTTTCTATGTACAATATCATGTCATCTGTGAATAATAACAGGTTTACTTTCTCCTTTCCAATTTGGATACCTTTCATTTCTTCTTCTTGTCCAATTGTTATGGCCAGGACTTCCAGAACTATGTTGAACAAGAGTGATGAAAGAGGGCATTCTTGTCTTGTTCCTGTTCATAGGGGAAATGTTTTTGTTTGTTTGTTTTTTGTTTTTTTTAGTTTGGGGGTTATTTTTTGTCTATTGGGTATGATGTTGGCTATAAGTTTGCTATATATGGCTTTTATTATGTTGAGGTAAGATCCTTCTATTCCCACTTTACTGATTGTTTTTATGAAAAAACATGGTGTTGGATTTTGTCGAATGCTTTTTCTGCATCAATTCATATGATCATGTCATTTTTATCTTGCAATCTATTTATGTGCTGTATCATATTTATTGATTTGCAAATATTGTACCAGCTTTGCATTTCCGCAATAAATCCCACTTGGTCATAATGTATGGTCTTTTCAATGTATTGCTGGATCTGATTTGCTAAAAAAATTTTTGAGGATTTTAGTGTTTATGTTCATCAGGGATATTGGCCTGTAGTTCTCTTTCTTTGTCGTGTCTTCACCTGGTTTGGGAATTAGGGTATTGCTGGCCTCATAGAAAGAGTTTGGAAGTATTCCTTCCTCTTGAATTTTTTTGGAATAGTTTTAGACAAATAGGGGTTACTTCTTCTTTGGATATTTGGTAAAACTCTCCTGTGAATCCATCTGGACCAGGGCTTTTGTTTGCTGAGAGTTTTTGTTTGTTTGTTTGTTTTTATTAACTGCTTTCATTTTGACAGTAGTTATCAGCCTATCCAGGTTTTCTGTTTCTTCCTGATTGAGTTTTGGAAGGTTGTATTTTTCTAGGAGTATGTCCATCTTATACAGGTTGTCCCATTTGTTGGAATACAGTCATTCATAGTATTTTTTTTATGAAAATTTGAAATTTTGTGGGATCAGTTGTTTATTCACCTCTTTCATTTCTGATTTTGTTTATTTGGGTTCTCTCTGTTTCCTGGTGAGTCTGGCCAGAGGTTCATCAATCTTGTTTATGCTTTTGAAGAACCAGCTCTTGGTTTTAATGATTTTTTTTTTGTCTCTATGTCCTTTAACTCTGCTCTGATCTTTATTATTTCCTTCCTTCTACTTATTTGGGGCTTGTCTTGTTCTTTTTCTAATTCTTTAGGTTGTAGTGTTAGATAACTCATTACCAGTTTTTCTTGTTTTTTGAGCTAAGCCTATAGTGCTATGAACTTCCCTCTCAGGATTGCTTTCACTGTGTCCCATAGATTTTGAATTGCTGTGTGTTCATTTACATTTATTTCCAGGATTTTTTTTTTATTTCTGCTTTGATCTCTGTTTAATTATTTAACCACTTAATTATTTAATAATTAACTTATTAAATCACTCATTGTTTAATAACATGCAATTTGGCTTCCATGTATTTGAGTGTTTTTGAGCATTTTTATTGTAGCTGATTTCTAATTTCATGCCATTGTGGTCTGAGAAGATGCTTGATATAATTTCAAACTTCTTAAATTTGGAGAAACTTAGCTCATGTCCTGACATGTGGTCTATCTTTGAAAATGTTCCACATGCCCTTGAGAAGGATATATATTCCATAGCTTTGGGATTGGGGTGTTCTGAATATGTCTAGTAGTTCAATCTATTCTAGAGTATCATTTAAGATTGCTGTTTCCTTGTTAATTTTTTTGTCTAGAAGATTTATCCTGTGATATTAGTGGGGTGTAAAAGTCCCCCACTATGTCTGCATTGCTATCAATATCTCCCTTAAAATGCATCAAGAGCCAAACCGGTTTGACTCTGTGGATAGAGCGTCGGCCTGCTGACTGAAAGGTCCCAGGTTCGATTCCGGTCAAGGGCATGTACCTTGGTTGCCGGCACATCCCCAGTAGGAGGTGTGCAGGAGGCAGCTGGTCGATGTTTCTCTCTCATCGAAGTTTCTAGCTCTCTATCCCTCTCCCTTCCTCTCTGTAAAAAATCAATAAAATATATTAAAAAAATGCATCAAGAGTTTTTTAATATATTTGGGTGCTCCTATACTGGATGCATATATGTTTACAAGGGTTATATTTTCTTGTGGAATCATTCCCTTTTGTATTATGAAGAGGCCGACTTTGTTTCCTTTTATGGCCTTTGTTTTGAAGTCTATTTTGTCTGCTACTCCAGTGTTGTTGTTTTTGCCTTTCCATTTGCATGGAATATATTTTCCCATCTCTTCACTCTCAGTCAGTATGTATATTTTGTTCTGAGGTGTATCTCTTGTAGACAGAATATATATATATATATATATATATATATATATATATATATATATATATGATATTTTCTTATGCATTCAATCACCCTATGTCTTTTTACTGGAGCTTTTAGTCCACTTACATTTAAAGTTATTATTGATAGGTATTTATTTATTGCCATTTTTATTTTCTTTATGCCAATGATCCTCTCTCTCTCTCTCTCTCTCTTTCTTCTTCTTCTTCTTCTTCTTCTTCTTCTTCTTCTTCTTCTTCTTCTTCTTCTTCTTCTTCTTCTTCTTCTTCTTCTTCTTCTCCAAGCAGTTCCTTTAACATTTCTTGCATTGCTGGTTTGGTGGTAATGTATTTCTTTAACCTCTTTTTGTGTGAAAACTTTTTATTTCACCTTATTTTTAAATTATAGCCTTGCTGGATATAGTAGTCTTGGATTTATGCCCTTGCGTTCATTACTTTGAGTACTTTATGCCATGCCCTCGGCCTGAAGTGTTTCTCTTGAGAAGTCAGTTGACTATCTAATGGGAACTTCTTTGTATGTAATTTTCTCTAACTATCTTGCTGCCTTTAGGATTCTTTCTTATCTTTAACATTTGCCACTGTAATTATAATGTGTCTACCTTTGGGTATCTTTAGGTTCATCTTCATTGGGACTCTATGCCTCCCAAACTTGTGTGGCATTTTCCTTTACCAGGTTTGGGTAGGTTCTTTAAACAGGTTCTCTGTTACTTGCTTATCCTCTGCCCCTCTGGTATTTCTATAATACAGATGTTGTTACATTTCATGTTCTCCCAAAGCTCTCTTAATCTATCTTCTTGCTTTTTAATTCATTTTTCTATTTGCTGCCCTAATTGGGTATTTATTCTACCTTGTCTTCCATATTGGTGATTTCAGTCCTGTGCTTCATCCAATCTACTTTTAATTCCTTTCCATGTGTTCTTCATGTCAGATATATCATTCTTCATTCCTGTCTGGTTCCTGTTAATGACCTCTATTTTTCTTCTCATGATGATGTAATTTGCACTAAGTTCCTTAAGCAACTTTAAACCATTGCTTTGAACTCTATTTTGGATAGATTTATTGCCTCTATCTCATTGAGCTCTTTTTTTTGGACAGTCCTTCTTTCCTCTCATTAGGGGATTGTTTCTTTGTCTCCCTATTTTAGCTGTCTACTTATGTTTGCTTCCATGTGTTAGATAGAACTGCTATGCCACCCAATCTTTGTGGGATGGTCTTATGTAGAAAGTGTCTTGAGGGTTCCAGTGGTGTAGTTTCTTTGTTCACCTGTGCCAGATGCTCTAGAAATGCCCCTTGTGCACATTGTTTGGGCTCTCCTGTTGTACTTGGGACTTGATTGTTGATGTCCCATGTGTCCGAGGGGTTTACCCTCCAACTTGCAGCCAGTGAGTTTTGACCTCAATATCTTCGTGCCAGCTGTCCAGTGGTCAGGGACACCTTAGCGCAGAGGCTGGGTCTGCCTTGAGTCTCACACTTTGATGGACCCTGTTCTGAGCTATACTTATTTCACTCATGGAGTTGGTCCCCCAAGTGTCAGTTGCAGGCACTTGGGGGTCCCCTTTGCTTTTGCTCACTGAGCAGTCTGGGATGATGTCTGTGGCAGGGAACCAAACTGCTGTTTCTGACTAATTAGATCAGGCAAAGACTCAAAGCCTCCAGTAAACCAACTCTGCCTAGAGACTGATTGGGTTAAGTCTTGAGTAGCCCTCAGGCAATCATTCACAGATGAGGTGATAAGTTTTCCAACAGGTTAGGATAATTGCTTCTGTCTGGAGGATAATTATTATTCTCAGTCTCTTAATGAGCCTCAGTAACTCCACAGGGTTGGTCAGGGGATTTTACAATACAGTGGGTCCTCCCAGGCAAAAATGTCATGATAACACTGGTTTGACTGAAAAAGATGACCTCCACAGTGTGAGGGAATGACTCAGCACAGGAAACTAGGGTGTTTCCCTTTTGAGCTCTAAATCCAGAGCCCTTTATCCTGGCTTCAGTTCAGATAGCTCCAGTCTTCTTTGCCCTCCTGCTACCTGAGGACAAGGTGAAGGGCTGCATAGAGAATTTTGTGCTTGACCCATATAAGAGGGTGAATAAATTTCCAGCCTTCTCTCCTCTGGCAGACTGCAACCCTGCTTTTTTACACAGCCATATAATATGTTGATTCCTTTATCAGCTCTGGTGTTCTCTCCTGGGGGATCAGCTTGGAGATTAGACCCCAGAGTTTTCATTGGCAACCCCCCATAGCTGACATATCTCTCCATTATTTCAGCTGCTGTCTGTTGGAGCCTGATCAGCCCTTTGACCACTTCGCCCCTCCTACCAGACCCTATGTGGTCTCCACTTTCCATTCTTGGTTATCAGCATACTCTACAGCTAGTCCTCAGTTCCTTTTTCAGGGTGGTTCTAATGTATTTCAGTTGTAATTCCAGTTTGGTCCTGGGAGCATGTCTGAGATTTCATTTATTCTGCCACCATTTTTAATATCTGAAAATATTCTTATTTGGGAATGAGGTTATTGCAGAATGATGCATTAGGAGTAGATAACAATAGAATTGGGGTGGGAGGCTAATTCAGTGTGACTGGTGTCCTACTTAAAGTGGCAAATTTGGTCAGAGGAAGAGAATCATGTCCAAATTGAATCATGTACACAGGGCAAGGAACCTCGTGAAGACAGAAGAGATCTCTACCATAAATCCTTCCCTACTATCTTCAAAGACAGTAAGGCATTGTGGATGCTGATTTTGGAATTCTATTCTCTAGAATTTTCAGGCAATAAGTCTATGAAATCACTCATCTTTGTGGTGTTATAATAACAGCCAGTGTTGTTGTCTCTTTGTTCACCTGAGCTGTATGCTCTAGGAATGCCCTTGTGTACATGGTTTGGGCTCTCCTGTTGTAATTGGGAGAGCCCAAACCATAAAAAAAAATAGAGAGATTAACACAGTCATAGTTATAAATAGATTCTTTAGAAACTAGTTGTGATAAAAGCCAGAAAGAAGTGAAAAATTCCATAAAGAAAAAAAATGAAGATTTGGAATAAACTTACCAAACTGGAGTTAAAATAGAAAGACACTGGCAGGTATCCAGCTGGCAGACATTACCAACCTCTCTGTCCCACAGGTAAACTCTCAAGGATAATGAATAACTAAACTTGCTTCCTTGGTTTACCTCAGACAACTTGCTGAATATGGGTCTGCCCATATTGGCAATTTTAAACTGCCAGCCAGTCAATTTACCTATTAAATTTATTCCCACTCTACTTTTGACTCACCTCTCTCTTCTTCTAAATTTCTTTTTACTGACAGTGGTTTTCTTAATAAATTAAATATATTTATTTGCAGATATGAAATGTCTCTGTTATTTCATTGAACTTATAGCGAAAGTTACTGATGATTAATGATGTCTGGATTCCTTGTAAAATATTCAACATCATTCAGCCTTTCCCTGGAACTTGACATACGTGAACCAAAGCATGGTTCATTGTTGAAGAAATAATCTGTGATTAAGGCAACAGTTTAATGAACCTACTGAAGCTAAAGTGTTTATACTGTATACAAGAAACATGTAGGATGGAGATTAGTCACATTTATACCTATTGAAGAGTAGTGAGAAGTAAAGTTTGATGGAGATGGTGGAGTCACAATGAGGAGGACCTTTAACCAGTTGCCATGATCTATAGAACTGGGAGAGGCTTGCTGCTAGGTAACTAAATCTAGAATGTAATCAATCCAGAGACAAAAAAGGGGTGGTCTCAAATAAAAATACAAATTCTCAATGAACACAGATATAGCTAGAAAGGACCATGGAACCATTAAATTTTCTGCTGGTAAGTCACTCAAAAATTTTGTGTAAAGGTAAGTGACTTTACACAAAAAAGTGTAAAAATTTATGTATGACAGAATATATATATATATATATATAGTTGAGAGTCTTTACCAAGTATTCACGTCTTGAGGGGAATCTATGACATTTATTATTTCTTATTCTAGTAATTTTTACTTGGTTGAAAGTACAAAACTGCTTTTTTGCATAGTTACTCATATTTTGGAAAACTGTGACTTAGGTTATGAATAATAGTGAAAAGGGAGGTGGTAATTAAGGCACTGGGATTGGCCATTTGACAAAACTGTGGGGGGATATAAACAAATTTATCAATTATTTTATGCATATATTAGTATCTATAATAATAAAAGCATAATATGCTAATTAGACCGAACATCCTTTCTGATGAAGCAGGGGCTGCGAGGGCTAAGGCAAGCCACTGTGGCTGTGAGGGCCGAGCCCCTTGCATGAATTTCATGCATTGCGCCTCTAGTGTACCATAATATTCAATCAGCAATAGACAGTGGTGGTACTGGATGGGAGAAGTACTATGGGTTTCAGTGGTTCTCAACCTTCTGGCCCTTTAAATACAGTTCCTCATGTTGTGACCCAACCATAAAATTATTTTTGTTGCTACTTCATAACTGCTGCTACTGTTATGGATCATAATGTAAATATCTGATATGCAGGATGGTCTTAGGCGACCCCTGTGAAAGGGTCATTTGACCACCAAAGAGGTCGCGACCCACAGGTTGAGAACCGCTGGTTTAGATGGATGTGACTTAAATGTGTTTATATTTCATTATATTATTATAAAGAAGAAAATTTTTAGCACTATGTAAAATATAATAAAATCAAACTATAAGGGTAGCAATTTGAGATGGGAGTGTACTGAAGACAAAACAAAATACCTTCAGAAATGCAAAGGAAATCAATAATCCCAAAAGGATGGAGGAAAGCTTCAGGGGGGTGAGTAATAATTTCTCACAGGGCACAAACATCTGAATCCCCACAGTTTTAGGATTGCAAGATAATTTCAATCTTCATATAGGTATATTTATGTGATACACAAATTATGTGATAAACAATATATATATATTTTATTTGAAAAATAAATATACAACAATATTTGCCTCAATAATACAAACATATTAGCACATATTTGTGAAAATGAGAAATCGTATACAAGCCCAATGTCTTTGACAAAACTGATTTGTTACTTTCTTTCATGAACACAATATTAATAAAACCATGTGATCTGTAGGCACTGGGCTACACAGTTGGGAAACTTAAATGAATAATGCAGATCTAAATAAATTAATAGTCTTAAGCCCAAACTTGGACAGAGTGGTTGGGACGAAGATACACATTAAAAAGTTGTCAAATTGCATTCAGTAATTTACATATCCAACCTAGCTTTTACTTATAGCATGAATATCAACAGTTATCTAAAGATCATTAACTACTGAGAGTGGTTAAAGTAAGAACATCAAAGCCCCTGTCCAAATTGAAAAAATACAGGAAAGATAATTCTGTCCTGACTCAATTTTTAAATCCACTTCCCTAGTAGGTAATATAAAAATGAAAAATGCCCAACTAAGGTTCATTCCTCTTCTGGATTATGTACTCATCCTGCTTGATTTTTGTTTTATCTTCATTACCTTGAAATCTTTCCTCTGGAATATCTTTTTCTGTATTTTATAATGTCTTCCTTACTATGTTCATACTTTTTTCATGGAAAACTATTATTTTCTGACTTAATTCTACTAAACCTACATGACAACAATGTGAAGCCAAATTGATACTTTGACCCTTACAGTTTTGCAGAATTGGATGTAAAAAAAAAAATACAGAAAGGAATCAGGACAACTAATAATTGGTTTTTCCCCAACATATGGCCTATTTGCTAAAAATAACAATGAATAGCAAAGCCTTAACATATTAATTAAATTATAAGCAAATCTTGGTTTAAAGCATTTCAAAATTAACAGGGTATTTTCACATATGATATATGGACCAGAAATTCTGTCTGTTAAATTCTAAGTTCCTTAAATTGAGGGTTTACTGTACTGCATTTACTGATGCTGCCATCTTGATGGGAATCCTTGGCTTCAATTCCTTACTTGTAGAATTGGACTGCTTTTCAATCTCAAATAATAAATTATTTGGTCACATACCTCAAGAAAAATATTTCAAAATGCTTCCATATATTATTTTTCTTATTGTCTTTAATATATCGGGGTGGGAAAAAGTAGGTTTACAGATGTGAGTGCAAAACACAGTTTATTCCTATACAGTTATATTGAGGTTTTATTTTACTCTCACTCTCCACAACCACATCACAAATACAACTAAACTATGGAACAACAATCATTCTGAACCACATGAAATATAGCCTAACAAAATTTCTACAACTAAGGATATAAAGAAGCCACTGACACTGGTAGGAGGGGCAGAGACACTGCACAGGCTGGCCCCACATGCATGTGTGGCAGATAAAACTTCTCTGAGTGAAGTGAATAGAATACAAATCCAGATAGCGTAGAGAGTTCCAAACAAGATAAACCCAAAGAAGACCACACTAAGACACATCATAATTAAAATTCAAAAGGTTAAAGAAATAACAATCTTAAAAGCAGCAAGAGAAAAACAGTTACTTACCTACAAGGGAACTCCCATAAGACTCTCAGCTGATTTCTCAACAGAAACCTGCCAAAAGAATTGGCAAGAAATATCTAGAGTGATGAAAAGCAAGGACCTGTAACCAAGATTACTCTGCCTACCAAAGCTATTATTTATAGTTGAAGGACATATAAACAGCCTCCAGGAAAACAAAAAGATAAAAGAGTCACCAACACCAAACCAGTATTACATGAAGTGTTAAAGGGAGAAGAAGAAGAGTAAGAAGAAGGGATTAAAAATATGAACAATAAAATGTCAATAAATACATACCTATCAACAATTGAATTTAAGAAAACAAACACACTAAATAAAGGAAAAGAAGAACAGAAACAAACTCATAACAGAGAAAATTATCATGATTGTCAGATAGGAGGTGGGTATGAGGGTTTGATTAAAAAGGTGAAGGAATACAGAAGTAAAAATTGATAGTAACAGAATAGTCATGGAGATGTAGACTATAGCAAGGGGAATATAGTCAATAATCCTATATAATAAAAGCCTAATATGCAAATTGTCCTCTTGGGTGGTGGTTCCACTGAGAGTTCCACCTGGAGTTCATGAGTTCCACCGCTTGCAATGACATGTGCTGACCACCAGTGGGCAGCATGGCACACGGCAGGTGTCCACTACAGGGCACTGGCAGCAGGCGACAGTGGAGGCGCTGCTGGCCCCAATGTGCCCCAACAAGAGCAGGACCATGAAGGGATGGTGGAGCAGGTGAAGGGGCAGCACCAGGTCAAGGTGGATACCAACAAGGATCTGATCGCCCCACAGACAGCGACCAGCTGCAGTGGTGGGGGGCAGGGCTTCCTGGGTCCCAGGCACTGAAGGAGCTGGGCAGAGGACCCAGCCCCAATCGATCACCCTGCAGGTGGGATTATGGAGCAGCTGAGGGGGGCATCCCCAGGCCAAGGCAGGGTGCCATGTGGGTTACGGGGCTGCAAAAATGGGGTCACAATCTGGGGCTGTGAGCTGGAGCCACCACTAGGAACCTCACCCATGCACAAATTTGTCCACTGGGTCTCTACTATTCTAATAACAATGAATGCATTTTATCAGATGGGGGTGAGATTTATCAATATAATCACTTAGTAAGTTTTATAAGTTCTAATAAATGGGGTGTACTCCTAAAACTAATATATAATACTAGAGGCCCAGTGCACGCATTTCTGCATGGGTGGGGTCCATCTGACCTCGCCTGATCAGGGCCGATCAGGCCAAACCAGCTGGTGGGGAGGGGCCACGGGTGGTTGGCCAGCCTGCCCAGCCCTCTTTTCAAACTCCTGGTCAAACTTCCAGTCCAGGGGACAATTTGCACATTATTATTTTATTATATAGGATTATATAGGATTGTATGATAACTATATTGAACAATAAAAAATATTTTAAAAAATAATAAAAACGAAAGGAAATTGAAAAGAAAAACTTCATATTAATATTTACATCAAGTCAAAAAATATAAATAAAGACTCCCTCTCAAACATGACATATGTTCACCTTTCCATTAAGACCCTCAGTTTTCCATATTTATTGTGAAGTTGTTCACACATGTTCATGTAGTTAAAAAACAGTACCATGAAAACCTATGTATCATTCATCTAGGTTCAAAAGGTGTCCGCTTATGCCCAATCACTATTTTTTTGTACACTCACAATCTCACACTGCCTTACTATTTTTTTTTTCTTAATATGCTTATATAGACTTTTAGAGATAGAAGAAGGAGAGGGAGAGAGATATAGAAACCTCTATGACAGACAGACATGGAGAGGTTATCTCCTGCATGCCCGGTACTGGGGATAGACCCCAAATCCCAGGCATGTTCCTTGACCAGAAATTGAACCAGTGACCACAGTCAACCAACTCAGCCATACGGGCTGGGCTCCTTACAATTTTTTTAAGGGCAAATGATGCAGTATTCTGAGTCATGTCTTAAACAAAACACTAATCCGCTTAACGCTAGTCTTTTTCTTCCTCCTCCACCTTGGCCTGCTCATAAGCCCCAAACCTGTCTCTACTCCTCTTTTTATTTTCTCTTTCAGTGTGTTCCTCTAATATGAGCCTGCCAGAGAACAGATTCAAAGTCAATGTTGAACACCCAGCTCAGAGGGAACAGTGATGCTTCCTGCCCATCCTATTTTGCTCTCACCAATGGCTGTGTATGGTGGCTCCATAATGGCTGTGAATGAGGCCCTGGTGTGTGTGAGGAACACTCTCCTGCCACTCTGGCTGGGGGTGATTCTGTTCCCATATGGATGGTTCTTGATTGTACACGCCCAACGCCATGGTCCCCCAGAAGTGGTGATTCCCTTGAAGGTAACAGGCACTGACACTGGCACGAAGACTAGAGACTGGCTCTCTTACAGAATGCATTTTGGGGGTCGGAATCAGGTCATACACATGAAGGTCAATAAGCATTTTCTATCTAGCCATTTCCCAGTGTTTACCTACTCGGACCAGGACGCTCTCCTTGAGGACCAGCCTTTTATCCAGAATGACTGCTACTATCATGGTTACGTGGAGGGGGACCCAGAATCCCTGGTTGCCCTCAGTACCTGTTTGGGAGGTTTTCAAGGAATATTACAGACAAATGACATTGTTTATGAAATAGAGCCCAAGAGACTTTCTACCACATTTGAACATCTTTTATTTAGAATGAAGAGTGAAGAGACACAATTGCCCCCCATGAAATGTGGATTAACAGATGAAGAAATAGCAAGACAATTGAAATTTCAGGAGAGTGCTAATTTCACTTTGATGCAGAGTGGGTATGAAGGCTGGTGGACACACAGGCGGCTTCTTGAACTGGCAGTGGTGGTGGACCACTATCGCTATCTTCATCACCGAAGTAACACCACAGCAGTGCAGTATGAAGTATTAAGTGTAGTCAATGGAGCACATAAGTTTTTAAAGTCATTGATGTTGATGTGGTTTTAATGGGACTTGAGGTCTGGACTGAAAAAAAACCCATTTCAATAAAAAAAAGTGGTCTTCTAGAACCATTTTGCAACTGGAAGAAAGCTAGCTTTAATAAGCGCATTCCCCATGATGTTGCTCATCTCTTTGTAAGGCATCACTATGGTGAAGACGTTGCCTTATCCTTTGTTGGAACAGTATGTAACTATAATTCTAACTGTGGAGTTGATAGTTTCATTAATGATGATGTGTATTCTTTTGCATATATTGTGTCACATGAGATTGGTCATACTTTGGGTATGCCTCATGATGACAAAACTTGTACATGTGGAAATAAACGATGCATAATGTATGGATATGAATCGGGTGCAACTAAATTCAGCAACTGCAGTTATGCCGGCTTCATGAACAAGATTGCAAGTCAAAATTGTTTGTACTTTCCATCAAATACAGGAAACATCTTCACACTTCCACGGTGTGGGAACAGTGTGGTTGAAGAAGGAGAAGAGTGTGACTGTGGCGCTTTACATTTGTGTATGAAAGATCCGTGCTGTGAGTCCAACTGCACTCTCAGCCCTGGGGCTGCTTGTGCTTCTGGGCTTTGTTGCAAACACTGCCAGATCCTGCCCACAGGCGAAGTTTGCAGACAGGAGGAAAATGACTGTGATCTCCCAGAGTGGTGCAATGGGACATCCCACCATTGTCCAGAGGATGTGTACTTGCAGAATGGGATGCCATGCAAGGGCGGTGGCTACTGCTATGAAAAGAGATGCAATATCCGTGAAGTGCAGTGTAGGAACATTTTTGGCAAAGAGGCCAAGAGTGCAAATCAGAGTTGTTACACAGAAATGAACACCCGAGGTGACCGTTTTGGGAACTGTGGTTTAATGAACGGTGCGTACATAAAATGTAGCATCTCAGATACCTTGTGCGGGAGGGTTCAGTGTGATAACGTGATACAAATTCCCCTTCTAAGGGATCATTCCACTGTGCATTGGACTCACATCAATGGCGCCACCTGCTGGGGTACCGACTACCACTTCGGGATGACAGATCCTGACATTGGTGATGTGAAAGATGGGACAGAGTGTGGGCCAGAACATGTCTGCGTCAAAAGGAGGTGTTATCATAGGGCACATCTGACATTTTTTTGTTCACCTAAGACCTGCAATCTGAAAGGAGTCTGCAACAACAGACAGCACTGCCATTGCAACTCGGAGTGGGACCCTCCCAAATGCCTGAAAAGAGGCAGTGGAGGTAGTGTTGATAGTGGGCCACACCCTTGGAACAAAAGGGAGAAAATAGGGCAAAGAACCATTTCCCTGATAGTACTTTGGTACGTTATTTTTATTCTGTTGTTATGCTTCTTAATTTTATTTTTTCTGGCTCGCAAAAGAAGAGATGAGAGAAAAGAGCCTACTGTGTCACCTACACATGAGTACGAAGAACAAAATGCAAAGACTTTATCTACAGAAAACAAGCAACATGTTTCAGTTTCATCTAAGGAAGAACAGTAAAATTTTCTACTGCATTTTAGAAAGCAAAGCAACAATTTATAATTTCAAAAATGAAGTCCAGTCTTTTCCAATTTCCCATGTAATAAATTTTAGTCTCCTGGGTGCAAAATTGGTATAGAATGTGTCACAGAACATTGGCATAATGCCTCAAAAGTTTTATTATTTTGGATCATAAAGCATTGTCCATTAAAAATTATCAAAATACCCTAAAACTTAGATTATTACTGTTTTTTATTATTTTAAGTAGGTAGTGTTTAATTGTTCACGAAATTATTCTCTATGTGTTTCCTGAGAAAAGGTACAGCTATTTGTCTCATTCTAACCATTCTTTCCATTTGTACTCTGCTTTGTCACACAGGGAATGCAAACATAGAAATTACATTTCTTCTTTGCCAGTCCTCTCATTATCAGTGCAATAGGTGACAAATAGAGGGAGACTGGAAATGTCGGAAATTTTTGAATATTATTCATTCCAGTCTTGCTTCATTAACAAGGCTAGTCTTTACAAAGATTGTAATGTTCAGCCTGCACATTATTGCTATAAATACTACAGGGGAGCAAAAATGTACATTTACCATCATGAGTAAGCAAAACAGAGTTTTGTGGTTTTTTAATTTAAATTCTTTATTGTTTGAAGTATTTAATAAGCCTTCTTTTCCCCCGCGATCCTCTCCCTGGCTGCTCACACCCCCAGCACGTGCCCTGACCTCCCTTCTGTCTCTGACCATTGGTTATGTTCCTATGCATGCATACAAGTCCTTTGATTGATCTCTTATCACCCTCCACCAACCCTCCCCTGATTCCCCTGTGAAGTTTGATGCCTGTTCAGTGCTTCTCTGTCTCTGGCTCAATATCTGTTTATCAGTTTATGTTGTTCATTATATTCCACAAATGAGTGAGATCATGTGATATTTATTTTTCTCCTACTGGCTTTTTTCACTTAGCATCCCAGTCGAGGATGTTTTCTTTCATTATTTCTTTAATGCTCTCCAGGTCCATCTATGCTGTTACGAAGAGTACGAGTTCCCTCTTTTTTACCACAGAATATTATGCCATTGTGTATATGTACCTCAGTTTTCTAATCCACTCATCTGCTGATGGGCACTTAGGATGTTTCTAAATCTTAGCTATTGTAAAACGTACTGCTGTGAACATAGGGGTGCCTAAGTCCTTTGTGATTGGTGTTTCTGATTTCTTGGGATATATTCCTAGAAGTGGGAGTTCCAATTTTAATTTTTTGAGGAATCTCCTTATTGTTTTCCACAGTGGCTGCACCAGTCTGCATTCCCACCAGCAGTGCACCAGGGTTCCTTTTTCTCCACATCCTTGCCAGCACTTGTCGTTTGTGGATTTGTTGATGATAGCCAGTCTGACAGGTGTGAGATGGTACCGCATTGTTGTTTTGATTTGCATCTCTCGGATTATTGATGACTCTGAAAATGTTTTCATATGTCTTTTATCCTTCTATATGTCCTCTTTCAAAAGGTGTCTATTTAGGTTTTTTTGCCCATTGTTTTATTGGATTGTTTCTCTTCTTTTGTAAAGTTGTATGAATTTCCTATAAATTTTGCAGATTAAACCCCTATCAGAGATAACATTAGCAAATATGTTCTCCCCTGCAGTGGGCTCTCTTCTTGTTTTGTTGATGTTCTCTTTTGCTGTGCAGAAGCTTTTTATTTTGATAAAGTCCCTTTTGTTTATCTTCTCCTCAGTGGCCATTGTCCTTGGAACTGTATTGGTAAAGATACTGCTATGACATTTGTCTGCTATTTTACTGCCTATGAATTCTTCTAAAATTTTTATGGTTTCCCAGCTTACATTTAAGTCCTTTATCCATTTTGAGTTTATTTTTGTGTATGGTGTAAGTTGGTCATATAATTTCATTTTTTTTTTGCATGTATCTGTCCAATTTTCCCAACACCATTAATTGAAGAGATTGTCTTGACTCCATTGTATGCTCTTGCCTCATTTGTCAAATACTTATTGAGCGTGATAGCTTTGATCAATTTCTGGGTTGTCTGTTCGGTTCCCTTGGTCTATATGTCTGTTCTTGTGCCAGTATCAGGCAGTTTTGAGAACAGTGGATTTGTAATATAGCTTGATAATGGTATTGTGATCCCTCCAACTTTGTTCTTCTTTCTCAGGATTGCTGCAGCTATTCCGGGTCTTTTTTTGTTCCATATGAATTTTTGGAGAGTTGGTTCTAGGTCTGTGAAATATGCCATTGGTACCTTAATGGAGATTGGATTAAATCTATAGATTGTTTTGAGCAGTATGGCCATTTTAATGATGTTGATTCTACCAGTCCTTAAACAGGGTATATTCTTCCATTTGTTTATGTCTTCCTCTATTTCTTTTTTCAACATCCTGTACTTTTCTGAGTACAGGTCTTATACCTCCTTAGCTAAGTTTATTCCTAGGTATCTTAATTTTTTGTTGCAATGGTAAATGGGATTTTTTTTTTAGTTTCTCTTTCTATGAGTTCATTATTAGTGTATAAAAAAATCCATAGATTTATGGGTGTTAATTTTGTATCCTTCTATATTGCCAAATGCATTTATTAAGTCTAATAGTCTTTTGATGGAGTATTTAAGGTTTTTCTATGTACAATACCATGTCATCTGTGAATAATGATAGCTTTACTTCTTCTTTTCCAATTTGTATGCCTTTTATTTCTTCTTCTTGTCTGATCACTATTGCTGGCATTTCCAGTACTATGTTGATCAGGAGAGGTGAAAGTGGGCATCACTGTCTTGTCCCTGTTTTGGAGGGAAATGGTTTTAGTTTTTGCCCATTGAGTATGATGTTGGCTGTAGGATTGTCACATAAGGTTTTTATTATGTTGAGGTATGATCCCTCTAGTCCCACTTTGTTGAGAATTTTTATCAGGAAATGGTGTTGGAATTTGTCAAATCAATTGATATGATTATGTGATTTTTGTGTTTTAATTTGTTTATGTGATGTGTCACATTTATTGATTTGAGGATATTGTACCAGCCTTGCATCCCCAGAATAAATCCCACTTGTCATGGTGTATGGTCTTTCTAATGTAATGCTGGATCCAACTTGCTATAATTTTGTTGAGGATTTTAGCATCTATGTTCATCAGGGATATTGGCTTGCAATTCTCTTTCTTTGCAGTGTCTTTATCTGGTTTTGGGATTAGGGTAATGCTGGTTTCATGGAAAAAAACTTGCAAGTGTTCCTACCTCTTGACCTTTTTGGAATACTCTGAGAAAGATAGGTTTTAGTTCTTCTTTCAATAATTGGTGAAACTCCCCTGTGACGCCATCAGGTCCAGGGCTTTTGTTTGCAGGATTTTTTTGTACTGCTGCTTCAATTTCATCAGTAGTTATCAGGATATTTCAGTTTTTTGATACTACCCTTTTGAGTTTTGGAAGATTGTATTTTTCTAGAAATACGTCCATTTCATCTAGGTCATCCAGCTTGTTGGAGTATAATTGTTTGTAGTATTTTTTACAATCTTTTGTATGTCTGTGAGGCTGTTTGTTACTTCGCCTCTTTTATTTCTGATTTTGGTTATTTGAAACCTCTCTCTTTGATTCTTGATGAGCCAGGCTAGAGGTTCATAAATCTTGTTTTATCCTTTCAAAGAACCAGCTCTTAGTTTTATTGATCATTTGTATTATTTTTGTTTGTTTGTTTCTATGGAGTTTATTTCCATTCAGATCCTTATTACTTCCTTTCTCCTGATTATTCTGGGCTTTTCTTATTACTCTGTTTCTAATTCCTTAAGGTTTAGGGTTGGATAATTTTTTACCATTTTTTTGTTTGTTTTTTGACCTAGGCCTGTAGAGCTATGAACTTCCCTCTCAACACTGTGTCCCATAGATTTTGAATTGTTGTGTTTTCATTGTCATTTGTTTCCAGGATGCTTTTTATTTCCTCTTTGACCTATTTGGTTGGTAACTCACTCATTGACTCATTACATGCTACTTAGTCTCCAAGTGTTTTATTTTTTTCATTGTTTTTATTGTAGTTGATTTCTAATTTTATGCCATTTTGATCTGAGAAGAAGCTTGATATGATTTCTGTCTTCTTGAATTTGAAGAGACTTTGCCTGCATCCTAAAATGTGGTCTATCCTTGAAAATGTCCCATGTGCACGAGAGAAGAATGTGCATTCTGTAGCTTCTGGTTGAAATGTTCTGAAGGTATTCGTTCCACCTGACTCATTGATCTAGTAAATCATTTAGGATTGCTGTTTCTTTGCTGATTTATTGTTTAGAAGATTTATCCAGTAGTGTTAATTGGGTATAAAATTCCCCTTTTATGATTGTATTGCTGCCAATCTCACCCTTGACATCTTCCAGAAATTTATTTATGTATTTGGGTGCTCCTGTATCGGGTGCATATATGTTTACCAGAGTTATATCCTCTTTTTGAATTGCTCCCTTTAGTATTATGAAGTGGCCCTCTTTATCTCTTGTTATGGCCTTCACTCTGAGGACTATTTTGTCAGATATAAGTATTGCCACCCCAGCTTTTTTCTCATTTTCATTTGTCTGAAAACTTATTTTACATCCCTTCACTATCAGTCCATGTGAGTCTTTTTTTCTGAGGTGGGTCTGTTGTAGACAGTAAATATATGGGTCATGTTTTCTTATCCATTCAGCTACCCTATGTCTTTTGATTGGAGAATTTAATCCATTTTCATTTAATTTTATTATTGATAGGTACTTGCTGGTCACCATTTTTATTCTGTATGCCTGTGTTCCTTCATCCCTTTCTATATCTTCTTTTTACAGCAGTCCCTTTAGCATTTCTTGCTTTGCTGCCTTAGTAGTAATAAACTCCTTTAGACCTATTTTGTCTGTGAAGCTCCTGATTTCACCTTCAATTTTGAATGATAGCCTTTGTGAGTATAATATTCTTGGATTCAGTCCCTTGCTTTGCATACTTTTATATTTCCTACCATTCCCTTCTGGCCTAATGTGTTTCTGTTAAGAAATCAATTGATAGTCCAATCGGAGATCCCTTGTAGGTAACTTTCTGTCTCTGACATCCTTTAAGATTCTAACTTTGTTATTGATCTTTGCCAATTTAATTATGATATGTCTTTTTGGTGGTCATTTTGGATTCATCTTGTTTGGGACTTTGTGTGCTTCTTGGACTTCTGTGGATTTTTTCTCCTCAAATCAGGGCAGTTTTGTGTCATTATTTCTTCCAACAAGTTTCTATTCTGTGTTGCACTTCCTCTACTTCTGACACCCTTATTAGGCAAATGTTACTTCATTTCATATTGGCCCAAAGCTCTCTTAGGCTCTTCTCCTGCTTTTTAAGTTTTCTTTCTAGTTACTACTGTGCTTGGGTGGATTTTTATCTCTTGTCTTCTATTGTCTTCTAACTCACTGATGAGGTTCTCAGCTTCTCTATATAAAGCTTCTCTATATACTTTGTATTGTATTTATTATTGCAACTATGTCATTATTTCCTCTTGATTCTTCTTCATTTCCTCTTGATTTTTACACATGTCGTTGAATTTGTCTTCCATCCTTTTCAGTGTCCTTATAGCCATTGCTCTGAATTCTTTCTCAAACAAATTACATGACTCCATTTCATTCATTCTCTTTTCTGTAATTCTTCCTTTTCTTTTGAATGGAGGTTGTCTCTGTGTCTCCCCATTTTTCTGTTCCTTTGTGATTGTTTCTATGTTAGATCAAACTGCTATGCCACCTAGGTTTACTTTAAATTTGTCTTATAATAATAGATGTTTTGTGGGACCCAGTGGTGCAATCTTTCTGGTCTTCTGGGCTGGGTAATCTAGGAATGTCCCCACTTGGGATATTTGTGTTCTCTTGGGTCAGTTGCATCTTGAGTGTTATTGTCCCATTCATGGATGGAGTCTCCTCTTGAGCTGTCTGGTTTTATGGCTAGCTCTCTACCATGTTGAGTGAACAGCACAAAATACAACTCAACAAGATATAACACAAAGGGAACAAAACACAAATGTACTCATTACACCAATAACCCCAATATAAGTGATCACCAGAAAAAAAAGTAATTAGGAGAAAGAAAAGAGACCAAAAATGATACCGAAGGAAAAAAAGAAAGGTAATAGAGAAAAGAAAGAAAAAGGCAGGAAAACTTTATATAGGGAGAAAACATCAAAGAACAAACAGAGAAACCAAAAAGTGCAAAGAACAAACACCCAGAAAAGTGTGTGTGTGTGGGGGGGGGGGGGGCAAATCTGTAGAGGCAGAGTTTATGTACAGAAAGTAAGGTTAGGAATTGAATTAATAGAGGGAGGATCTCGATTCAGTATAGAGGAGGTAGAATGAGAATGAGAGAACAAGTAGAAAAAAATAAAAGAAAATTAAAAAATAATTAAATAAAATGTTAAAAAGATAAAATAAAATAATAAAAAATAGAATGAAGAAAAAATAATACAAAGAAATAAAAACTAAAAAATAAGAAAATGTTAAAAAATTTAATTCAAGAGATAATAATAAAAGAAAGATGGCCGTTCATTTCACCTGAGTTTTAATGCCCCAAGTGGTCTGGTTTAAGACCTCATTCTTCTGTTCTGTGTGCTGCTTCCCTGTTTCCTTTTAGGTATTCAGCACCATTTTGAAAATCCAAGCTATCCACCACTGCTCTGTTTGTGTCTATCTTCACAGCCTTGGCTGCAAGCAGGTGGGACCAATCAGGTTAGGTGGTGCCCACTTAACCTGTCTGTCTGCTGTCAATCTTAATCACTCAGGCAGCTGTTTCTGACAGGGCCATAGGTAGGTAGGGTGCTGTATTGCATCCTGGGACTGACAGGCCTCTCTTCAACCCAGTCCCTGAGGGCTCTTTGGGGATAGTCAGTTTTTTGTCCTTTGTACAGCTCAGGGTATAGTCTGGGCATGGCTGTATTAGCTGCCCTGAAGCTTCTGGGAGGTGCTGGCTCTTCAGGAGAAAAATGGGTGCTTAGGTTTGGAGGGTCTGGAATGTCTCAGTGCTGAATTCCTGATCACCTCTCCCCAAGCCACTCTCCTCCACAGCCTCTCCCCAGTCTCCACAAGTCCTCACCTCCACCTGCACCACAGCCAAGGGTGAGTATTTTTGAAAGGTCCAATGAACTGGGTTTAGCATATAAAAACAAAGTCAAAATACAGTAGGGCCTTGACTTACGAGTGTCCCGACTAACGAGTTTTTTGAGATACCAGCTGTCTCTTGGCCGATTTTTTGCATTGAGTTGATAGAGTAATTTGAGTTAACGAGCTCCTTAACGAGCTCGGTCTCAGAACGAATTAAACTCGTAAGTCAAGGCCCCACTGTAGAGGCAAAACAACCATGTGACTGCTAACTTCTCTAACCCCAGCACCACAGAGCTGGGGCAGTTCTTCAGGCGGACACTCTGGGCTGAACCTCTCGCAGTTGTGGACTTAGATCTAGAATCCCCTGCCGCCAGCATCCCTGTGAATTTCTTTTCCACACTTGGATGTTATGCCTGTCCCCAAGGTATGAAGACTTGGTGCCCTGCAGCTTCCTTATGATACTCTCAGTTACTTAATCCGGCGACTCTGCCCAGATCCCTGATCCTACCATTCTCCAGGAATCCTCTGCAGTTCCTGGCTGTGAATTGTCTCACCAGCTGTGTCTACTTCACCAATTCTGTGTGGATGCTACTCAATATAGATGCTCCTTCTATCTGCTCTGGAATAAGGCTCTGGATACAACTACCTATTTGGCTGCCTTTTTTTCCCTTTTTTGAGGTTAATTTTTTATTATTTATTGCTAGTGGCCCGGTGCACGGAATTTGTGCACAGGCCGGGGTGTCCTTCAGCCTGGTCTGCATCCTCTCCAACCCGGGACCCCTCGGGAGATGTCTGACTGCCCGTTTAGGCCCAATCCCCTAAACTGGCAGTCGGACATCTCTGTCACAATCCAGGACCGCTGGCTCCTAACTGCTCACCGGCCTGCCTGCCTGATCGCCCCTAACCATTCTGTCAGCTGTCCTGATCACCCCCAACTAACCCCCCCCACCAGCCTGATCGTTCCCAACTGCCCCCCACTAGCCTGCTTGCCCCCAACTGTCTCCACCCGCCAACCTGCTTGCCTCCAACTGCCTCCCCACTGGCCTCCTCACTCCCAACTGCCATCCCATGCCAGCCTGCCCTCCACCAACTGCCCCCCTGCCAGCCTGCTCATCCCCCACTGCCCCCCACCACCCTGTTTGCCCCCCATTGCCCCACCTCCTGGCCTACTTGCCCCCAACAGCCCTCCCCCCACCCCCCGCCAGCCTGATCGCCCCTAACCACCTCTGCCTCAGCCCTGCCACCATGGCTTTGTCCAGAAGGACGTCCAGTCTCCAGGTCTCCCGGTCTAAATAGCATATTACCCTTTTATTAGTATAGATTACTGTACTATTTTCCATACAAATGATTATAAACCTACTTTTGCCCACCTCTGATAACAACTTGCAACTTTCTCTGGCTAGCTTATTTCACTTACATAACACTATCCAGGCCCTTCCAAGCTGTCCCAAAGGGTAAAAGATCCTTCTTTCTTAAACTGCAGAGTATTCCATGGTGGAAATGTACCACAGATTTTTTATCCACTCATCTACTGATTGGCACTAGGGCTGATTCCAGATCTTAGCTCTTGTAAATAGTTTTGCTATAAATATGGGGGTACATATATTTTTTTCTGATAGAAGTTTCAGGATTCTTAGGAGGATATATACCTACAATTCAGATCCATGGGTCAAATGGCAGCTCTATTTTTAAATTATTTTTAAGGGAATCCCATACTTGTTTTCCATAGGGGCTGCACCAGTCTGCATTCCCACCAGCAGTGTACAAGTGTTCCCGTTTCTCTTTTTTATTAACTCTTTCAATTTCCTATTTTGCCTTTCTCTAATAATTGCAATGCTTGCCATTTTATTCCATCTGTTGGATTTATCAGGCCCCCATACCTTATAAAATATTATGAATCTGGAAGTCTCTACATGCTTTGAGTACAACCTGAAAAATTATATAAGAGTTAATATTTTCTGGATCTCCAGATAAACCCACCAAAATATCAGAAAATAACAGAACAAGAAACTAATTATATAAATCAGAGCCCAACTATTTTCTCAGAAAACCATTTAAAACAGTGCATGATTTTTTTAACTTCTCCCAGATTACTTTTTCCCTACATATTGGACTAATTAACTGTAGATAATTATTTATTACTGAAACCATTAGCAAACATCTATATCTCCTTAATGTACACCTCTCAATATGCTCCTTAACTAATCAAATAGACTCATGTGAAAATGTGTTTTGAATATAGATAGGTGGAATCTTTTAGTACTTATGTAACCACCACCCCCCCCCCCCCCGCCCCTGTCGCTCACATTTTATACATGGGCACGTGTAGTTATTTATCTGGAACAATCTAAGACACAACATTTTACATATTTGTGTCTTAGGGTTTTACTCTGGCCCAAAGTTAATAAACTAAAATATGTGAATCACAATTTCTGTGAATGTCCAAAATAAATGAAACAACAAACTATAGAAACTCAACAAATCAATGACTAACATAGTCTTTAATAAATAAATAATTTTCAAGTATTTATTGGTCACTAAGACAAAATCCATACAATAACTAGTACATCATTTATACCTGGGTTAAGACTTGTAAGCAATATAAAATGAACAGTCAATTTAAAAAAAAGAAAAAAGAAAAGCACATGGCGCAATAAATTTAGCTAGATTAATCCTTAGTATATTCTTCTAATTAAGAGTAGATTATATAGAAAATTGGATAGGGCCAAATTTTTCTAAAAATGCATATATTTATCCCTCCTACTCACTTATTTACCCCTCCTACTCATTTAATGAATGTTACTACAGAACCATTAAATTGAGCCAAAGTAATTAAAAACCTCACTGTCAAATTTAATTGTTTAGGACCTATTTGTAACCAAAGCTGTGGTAAAATGAGAAAATCCAATGAGGGAAAAGTAAAAGTCTGCATTTACTAAAATGGACTGTATTTAGGGTAATAGAAAGACAGTGGCAGACAATGCCAGATAAAATCTCTTCTCGGTCCCACAGCTAAA